>NW_026592890.1:2393261-2437192 GCF_907164565.1 Psammomys obesus
TTTTTTTTTTTTTTAAGGTGGAGCATTTTTAAAATTTTTATTAATTAGAGTTTATTCGCTTTGTATCTTCCCTGTAGCTCCCTCCCTCCCCCCACAATCCCACCCACCATCTTCCCCACCTGTGCCCCTCCCCCAGTCCACTGATAAGGGAGGTCCTCCTCCTCTTCCCTCTAACCCTAGTCTATCAGTTCTCATCAGGAGTGGCTGCATTGTTTTCCTCTGTGGCCTGGTAAGGCTGCTCCCCCCTCAGGGGGAGGTAATTAAAGAGCAGGCCAATCAGTTCATGTCAGAGACAGTCTCTGTTTCCATTACTATGGAACCCACTTGGACACTGAGCTGCCATGGGCTACATCTGTGCAGGGGTTCTAAGTTATCTCCATGATTGGTCCTTGGCTGGAGTATCAGTCTCAGAAAAGACCCCTGGGCCCAGAATTTTTGGATCTGTTGCTCTCCTTGTGGAGCTCCTGTCCTCTCCAGGTCTTACTATCTCCTTCTCCTAAGCTCTGTTCTTTTTTTTTAAAGGCAGTTTATTGTCAAAGGTGGGACTGGAGTAGCACCGAGAGGACATGGAACATTCTACTGCCTAGAAGACACAGACCTCATAGCACATGGGTAACACGCTGGCTCCAAGCACACTAGAATGCCAATACATCAGCACACCTTAAGCCCTGTCAGGACGTCACCACAGAGGCACTTCTCGGTGGAGGACAGGCATAGGACAAAGCAGGGGGAACTGGAGGACCTTCCGGTTTGTAAGCTCACTAAGGCTTAGGCTTGGTATCTTCCACGGCTGACATGTGGTGGTGGCCATTGTTCAATGGCTGGCCGGGCACCAGCAAGGCCACTTCCGGCCTTTCTTCTCATCTCCGAGTCTCTTTATAGCAGCTCCCTTGCCCTTTTAAAGGCAGTGGCTTCTAAATTTTGAGATAAACCAACTTAAATTCCTAAAACCCTAAGGAAACCCACCCCTATTACTCCCGCATGATGCCCAGGGGTGGCTCGGAAATGTAAAATAGGAGGGCTATCAGACAAAACTTTTAAAAGCGTGTTGAAGAAACATTTGTAGATTTTCTAGGTGGAGGGTGAGTTAACGTTTGCAGCAAAAATTCATATCATAGGGCCTACCATATTAGTTACTGGAAAATATTGATGATTGAAAAATGTTCACTTCAGTGGTCAGGCAGACTAGAAAGAGAAAGAAACTGACAGGGAGACATGCTTCAGTGTGGATAGGGGCCATTGGTTAAGACATGAACTTCTAAGTGAAATTCTTTCCTATGTGTACCATCTCTGCAGTGGTTCTTGTATTCATTTATTCTTGTATTCATTTACTTGCAGGGGGCCTGCCACTCTATGGGACATTTTACATAGATGTATTCTCTAGTTTACTCCCTCAGTGTTTTTGAAAATGATCGCTTTCAAGTGTTACAGTGGTGATGAGGTTCAAAGAGCTGAAGGCTAACCTCCTGGTTATTTGCAAGAAGAGCCTTGACTCTGCGCACAGTTTATAATTTCCGCTTTCCAAATCTCTGCCAGAGATGGTTTTCCACGTGTTGATGACACCCGTCGTTTAAACGAAGCGTCAAGCGTCAGACTTCAATTTTGGCTAACTTCATGAAAGACGAGTAGGTGGCCACACCCACAGGAGATGTGGCCACCCCCAAATGCTCAACGGTATTTTGTGTGGACTTTTTTTTTTTTTTTTTTATTTTTTTTTTTTTTTTGGTCTCTCTCATATGGCTTTGTTTGGACTTTTTTTTTTGTTTTTCCATCTTACTGATGTTTTACTTATATATTATGGTTTCTGGTTTCATGTTTTTCATGATTTGTGTGTGTGTGTGTGTGTGTGTTTCTCCTGCCATTTCTTTTTATTCTCTTCTTTTCCTTTATTTACCTGTTGCTTTTCTAAAGAGATAAATAGAGAGAAAAGAGGCATAGAGATAGGTGGGTGGGGAAGTAGGGAGGATCTGGGAGGATCTGGGGGGAAGGAAACTAGAATATATTGTACAAAAATATTTTCAGTAAGAAAAAGAAATAAAGGTGAGTTGGGGAAATAGAAATAAGGGGTAGCTACCTTGGACTAAATGTGACTTAATAATTTTTAGAGTAAATTTATTCAAACATTATTATGATTTTTTAAATTTTTTATTCACTTCACTTTCTGGTTGTAGCCCCATCCCTCCTCACCTCCCATTCCCACCCTCTCTCCCCTCCATTCCTCAGAAAAGGGGAGCCCCTTCCCATCTACCCCAGCTCATCAAACTGTATCAGGACTGTATCTTCCCCTGTGCCCTTGAAAGGCAGCCTCGCCAAGGGGAAGTGATCAAAAAAGAGGGAAAGTGAGTCCATGTCAGATGCAGACACCACTTTCCTTACTTGAGAACCCACAAACATGCCTGATCTTGTCTGACTTAATAATTAACTAGACAAGGGCTCACTATGCAGTGTTGGTGGCCTAAAATTCATTACGGAGACCAGGCTAGCCTCAAACCTATAGAGATCCTCTACTCTCTGTTTTCTTAGTGCTGGGATTAAAGGTGTGTGCCACCATGCCTGACAAGACTTTTTATAACATACCAAAAAAACCAACCAAGCTTATACTTTTCATTGAGACAGAATGAATTGTTAAAGTGTGGTCCTAGTGAAATTTCCACTGGCAACCTCAGAAGACCAGAGCCAGCTAAAGAAACAAAGTAAACACTTAACCTGCTCTGTCGTTGGTGCCGTAGTTTCCTCCTGGGCTGGGCCTGTTCTGCTATGATGCCACAGGTCTTGAATTACAACCTGTTGTATTTCAATGACCAATCAGCAGCACCATATATATATATATATGCCTTTGGTCCAATATAAGGAAGTAAATATTTGCTTTGCTAACCACACTCATTATCCATAATAAAATTATATTTGTTGACAAAGGGATTTAAAAGAAAATGTCACATACAAAGTTTAAGGAAAGTCAAGGAGATTTTAGACGTCAGTACCTCTTGCTAGAATCCGCAGTACAAGAGTCCTGTATAACTTTTATGAAAATCCTGCACCACTACACTCATAGCATCTCCAATCCAGTCCTGTGGACACAGGATTTTATTTGCCATCACTTGGCTCGTAAGGACCTCCCACTCATCCTCAGGGAATGTAGGCCCACTCCCCAACTGCTGAAGTTTGACTACCGTGGGCAAATGGAAAGAGATGATGACTACAAAATCCTATGCGCAGCAGTTTGTTTGGCTTTTAGGGAATGCCGTAGATTGTCCCAGTTCAGTAATTAAACTTTGGGAACCAAGTTCATCAAAAACCATAGGATTTTAAATGTCAAAACCATAAGCTCGTAAGGCCATTGCTTTGTGCAGGCCAGGAGTCTCAGCCATGCAAACTTGAGTTTGACCCTGGAAACCATGTAAGGACGGGGGGGGGGGGGGGGGGGGGGGGAGGCTGACTTCAAAGTTAACCTTTGACCTTTATGCATATGTTGTGGCATGCTCTCTAAATATCTCCACCATCCCCCTCTCTCACACGCATACACTAATAAAAACCTTTCATGAAATTATTTCTTTTGAAAGCGCACTGCTTCCTGAGGCACACTATGGTGGTTTGAGTGAGAAATGTGCTTGTACAATTTGAATACTTGGTCTGCACTTGGCGGTGCCTTTTGAGAGGTTGTAGGACCTCTAGCAGGTGCAGTTTTGCAGGAGGGAGTGCTTTAATGGAACAAGTGTTGAGAGTTTATAACAAGATTCCTGAAGGCAGGTGTGACGACTGTCTCAGCTTCCTGTTCCCGCAGACACACCTTCCCTGCCATTTTGGACATCTATCCCTCAGGAACTACAAGCCAAATACACTCTTCTTTAAGTTCCTTTTGGTCATGGTGTTTGCTTACAGTAACAGCAACAACAACAAGCCCAGCAATTAACATATACACTCTGGATATAACAAGCATTGTTGTAACAAGTTAGACTTCTCAGTTTTGCATGCAGCAAATTTGGGGATAGGATATGACACTAGCCTGAGTTGATTTTAGAACTCAGCTTGATTATTTCATCTTGATGAAAATGTCACTTAACCCTCTCTTAGGATCACCATTGTACCTCTTTTCTTTTTAGTCCAATTAAGACTAGAAAGTTCTCTTTATGACTTCAGCTACTGATAGTGCGATCTGCAAAAGCCAGGGAACTCTTCATACTGAACCATTCAGACCAAAGCGTGGCTTGAAAACCATGTCGTGACCGGGGCTTCCACAGCAGCCTGTGTAGGCCAGAAAGAAAGCCAGACACCAGGATGTTAGCTGTGCACACTGCCACGCTGCCTTGACTCCACAGTGGAGCAGGCTCCGTTCCTTCAGCCTCAGCCGTGATCATTTCTTTAATTGTTTCCACACACAGTCCTTGCCACTGAGCATTTCCTTCCTTTTCTTTCTGTGTTTCATTTTTAAAAAGAGGAGTAGTATCACACAAGGAACAACAAAACATCTGGATATTCTTACATACACATGTCGGTAAGTGACGAAAACAAGTTGTGTTTGAACGAAATGGTTACAAGCAAGTCACAAAGTAATTATCTTTCTTAGTAAAATGTGATCAATTTGAAAAATATTAATTTTACTTGTGAACCAACAATGATATTTTTTGAAAAAAAATGTTGATGAGAATTATATAGTGTACATATCAAACCCAAAATAAAGGGTCCAATATTGGGTATGCATAAACAATAATAAAGGAAAATACTAGAAAGAACATAAAAGCTCACAGACAAAAGAATGGCTAGTGAATTAAGTCACGTAAACAATGAAACAATGAGTTATTTTGCAGAAACTATCTCATACTAAAATACAGAAACAGTAACGAGGTAACAGGAGCTTTTTAAAGAGCAGGAATGACATTGTTGAATATGCATTAATTATTCAAATGATGGTATACTTATGCATATGATGAACTGGTGGTGAGGTATATCTTCTGTACAGTGTGTTCTGCCCGTGCTTAAAGCTATCCCAGGACCTCTGCACTGAAGGAGAGTGAGGCTGGGGGCAGATGAATAGCAAAGTTACTGAAGGGAGGAATCAGAACATAAACCAAAGCAGTCTTGACAAAAATATTTCTGTTTATTATATCCACATATGTCCCCATTTCATAGAAGATCCTGTGTTCTAGATCTGAAATAGGCAAACATGGTTTTATCACTCAGAAGGAAACCAATACTTTAAGTGACATATCAGGAGAATGCATTCACTATTCTAAACCTTGTTTCCTCCATGATGTAGGACCATAAACATAATCTCAATGAGTAAACTTGGCAAAGAGCATGAAGTGTGTGCGTGTGCACAAAAGAAGACTCTGTCTCCACCTTAACTTTTGAGAGAGGGTCTCCCACTAAACATGACATCATCAGTCTTTGCCAGGCTGAATGGCAGCAAATTCCTGGGATTCTACTGCCTGCCTTCCTGAAACCCAGTGTTAAGGTTACAGGCATTCAGAACATGCCTTGTTTATATGTGGGTGCTGGGATCTGAATTCAGGTCCCCTTGATTTCAAAAGCATTCTTACCACCTAAGCCCTCTCCCCAGCCTCCACCTCAGGTCTTGAAACAAAGTCTCTCCCTGACCCTGGAGCCCACAGTTCCAGCCAAGGAGGTCTGCAGACTTTTCTGAACCATGTCAGTTTTGCAAAGTTAATTCACTTAGGAATATTTAATACTTCTCTCTTGTAATCACTGTGCTGGATGCCGGCACAGTGGCGAGTATAATAATCTAGGTGGATTTTTTAAAAGTTACTAAAGTGTCTTTAGAGGATAAATTGGCTGAGAGAAGACAAGAAGTATCAGCAGTGAACAACAATCTCAGGTCACACATTCCGCTGTTTACTTAGAGAAAGCGATACTGCATTTGTTTTAAGCATGCACAAAACCTCACCGTACAGTCTGCAGTAATCAGATGAAAAGTCATTGGTTTTCACATTTTTTTCTTTTGAAGGGTGATGTATCTTCACTGTTCTGCCGGTAGAACTAGAGTATCTGAATCCTGTGCAGAAAAGCTGTAGAAAGGATTCCCATCCCTCTTAGCTCCATGCTTCACTGCTAGTGACCGATTCTCCAGGGTTAAGTCTGTGCATTTCAAGCTCCACTGTCTTCACAGCGGAACGTTCACACCTTACTTCTTCCTTACTCTTCCTCAGTTAGAGCATTCACTTTTACTCAGCTGTGTAATAAATCCAAATAAATCAGGACATACCCTTTCATTTTCAAAGTATCTAGCTCTGGGGTATGGAATGCTAATGAGTCTTATTTATCATAAAAAGGTATAAGAAGCCCTTGGGAATGATGATGGATCTATACCATTAACACTATGAGCCTAAACGAACTGAATCCTGACAGGACGGCCCTCCAAATCTGAGGACGGAAAGCCATTTCTTTGCCCTAGAAATGAGCACAGACACCAGAGCAAAGACTAAACCAAGGAGAAGTTGAGTCACCACAATAAAAAAATGGTGGAAACGGGCAAAATGAACACCTTACACCACCCACTTAAACTGAGTGGATTTCTTTATCTTTTGGAGACAATTTCAAGGCAGGAGATTGCTACGGGTGATCTGTGTTCAGTGACTATCACCAAGGAGAGGCATCTCATTTAACAAAATATATCATCTGATTCTTTTCTGTAATAATTAACACTTGTTTTCTTGGCTCCAAAAACTATAAGTAAACCTGATCCATGGGCCCTAAATACAGTCCTTAAGTTTATGAATCAGTAAATAAATCTATGTTGCTACCAGTGGGCTGATTTCTGCTTTAGCTCACGCTAACGGAAGAAACAGCTTCATAACAGTGACTTAAGAGGCCAAACTTCCCAGTCACGTTCTGTGATGGGTATGAATTACCCTTTGATTAGTAATCAGTGTTGTAATGCATGTTCCACGCCTAACTGCTACTGTTACTACGACAGACTTTTCGGAAACGCAAACAAAGAACCAAGAGATTCACAGTTTGCAAATTCTTTAATGCATAAAGCACCTTTCAGTTCTGAACCTGTGAGGAGAGCAGAATCTTCATGGTAGGAGTAAATATATATTTCACTTTTAGTCAATTAAATGGTTTTCAGAAAGGTTCAACACCCTCAAAACCAGTGTGCCTGAGCGCCGAAAATGCAGATGGAATCCAGTCTCAGAAACGTTTATCAACTAAGGTTTCTCTTTATCTGTGATAGACAACCCTTGATGGTCAGAATCCAGCTGCAGGCTCTCCCTCCCCCGCTTAAAGAGACGGAAAGAGACAGCTAAAAGCTTGCAAAGTTCTCCAGACAGGACTTAGAAGGATAAATCTACTGAAGGGGCAGTAGGGAGCAAGGAGTGTTGGAAGCACTATGCCCTGAGGCAGGGGCAGGGTTCCCAGGTGACCAGATCTCTCAAATGAGCCTGCATGGCCGGCTCTCAGGGGAAGAGGAACAGGATGGTCTAGCGCTGGCATCTGTTAAACCAGGTGACCCCTGTCCAGCCTCTGAGTGAGTGGCCCGGACTGCCTGGGGATGGGCAGCGAGCAGTCCCCTGCTGGCTAGCCCGGAGCGGATCCCCACCCGCTGCTCTGTCCTTCTGCTACCCTCAGGTCCTCCGACATTTTTCACCAAGACACAGTGGTAGGGAGAAGAGGAGACAAGAGGGAAGTGTCTGCACCCAGCCTCTGCGGCAGCCCAAGAAAAAAGAGGAGGAGGAGGCGGTGGGAGAGGCAGCTAGGAACTGTGATCCACCCATAATCAGGAGGACCAACTCCCGCAGCAAGGGAGTCTGCGATGCACCCACCAGGGCAGCGGCTGGGGGTTGGGGGCGTTCCTGGTCCTCGCCCCCCTCGGCCCCGACCCGGTGCCCTGCACATCAGAACTCGCTTTCTCTGGGCTAAGGGCTGGGGGAGGAACAAAAGAGACTCTCACCTTCTGCCCAACACACACAGTGTGTGTGTGTGTGTGTGTGTGTGTGTGTGTGTGAGAGAGAGAGAGAGAGAGAGAGAGAGAGAGAGAGAGAAAGAGAGAATGAGAGAACAGCTGCTCAAGGTATTTGTAAAGCCATCATCTGCACCTGAATCGCTTATTTTCCCTAAAGGCACCCTGAGATACAGGGGAAATGACACCATCCGAGATGGTCCGTGCCTGAGACACTGTTCCTTTCACCTTTGCCTCCACCAAACAGCCACGAAAAGCCCGGGGTGCCCGAGCCCCTGCGCGCTCCCCCCTCCCGCCAACGCAGCGTCCTCTCGCTCCCAGGTCCCTGAAGGTGCTGAGATTTCTCCCTGTGGGAGCCGCCACCGGGCAGGAGAGCGGTCCAGCCCCTCCGCAGAGCCGGGGACGCGAGGGGACCGAGCCCCGCGGCGGACCACGCGGGTTTCAACTTCACGGAGCCGCGGGGCGGTGCTGCCCGCCGAGACCCGCACACCCCACTGCCCCAGCAGCCGGGCGGCACGGGCGCCCCCTCCGCCCCCTCTTTCCTGTACCTCCCCCTCGTCGTGGAAGGGGAAGCAAAATGAGAAAAAAAAAAAAATCAAACCCACCCATCAGTGCAAAGCAGACATTTTTATGTCATTTCTCACCCTCTCCGGGATTTAGAGGTCGCGTCTTACCGGGGGGGCCTGGGGTGTGGGCGAGCGCACCGCGGTCGGGGTCCGAGGGCGCGCGAGGCTGGGCTGCTCCGTCCTCTAGCAGAGCCGGCTCGCTGCCATCCGCCCAACTTCAGCACCGGGCGAGGGAGAGAGGGAGACAGGCCGGAGCGGCGCGCGGAGGGAGGAGGCTGGGGTGGGCGGGGAGGGAGCGGAGCCGCTCGCGGCGCATGCGTCCCGCAGCCCGGCGCAGCCCCTCGCCCCGCGCGGCCGGAGGTGAGACGTCCTCCCCTCCCGCGGGCGGGCGGGCGCGCGGCAGCGTGAGTCACCGCCGCGTCCCTGCCCGCGTGCCCGCCCGGCACCGAGCTTTCGGGGTCCGTGTCCCGGTGCCAGGCGGCTCCGGCCGACACCGGTGGGGAGGTTCGGGGCGCGGGGGGCGGGGGGTGTCCTAGAGAGGACCCTCCAGGTTCGCTCTCACCCACATCCCACGCAGCGTTCTCCTGGTCCCTGGCATCAGGTCTGCAGGTGTTTTGGGCACTCGGTGCGCCTTAGCCTCGGGCTAGCCTCGGCTCTCTTGTCTGGGGTGTATGGGGGCGGGGGCGGAAGGAATTCAAGGGAATGTAAAGTTAAGTAAGTTTGAGTCTTTTTACCTTGTCGTTGTCCTACCCAGAAATACCCAAGTATCCTGCAGGCACTCTCCTTAAATGCACCCTTTGGGCCACTGGAGCTGGGGTTTTCAGTGACAGAAACGCAAACCAAAGCAGGAGTCAAAAACTCTTAGCCGGGAGTGGACACCTGGGGCCTAAAGCGTCCTTACAGGGCCACTTGGCAGTCACAGGAACTGCTAATCTTTCTGCAGGCCGCAGAGCCCAACTCCATGGTGAAAGAACCTCAGGTGCTTAATGCAAGCACTAGATTGTGAGTCCTGTGATTAGGCTCAAGTGTTTCTGAGGGGAGCAAGGAAAGCGGATGTCTTTCTCTTTAGATTCCACATCTGTGGAAAGAGGAGAGAGTTCCCGCAGGAATGTTTAGGTTCTTTCCTTACACCTAATTAGAACCGAGAGATTGTAGACATATATGACGGCCCCCTGCTGGGGTCCTCCTGTATGCATACCTGGTGTTTCAGCCCACTGAGCGCTCTTGCCCCACCCACTTCGATTAATGTAACTCAGGGTCCTTTTCCTCCAGCTACACCTACTCTATGGATTTGGATACTAATGTCCTGAAAACTGCACTCCTTGGATCTGCAAACTCTGCCGGTCTGTGATGAGAAATAAATACAGAAATGGAAAGCGAGATTTAGAAAAAAAAAAAAAAAAGCGGCGATTTACCATTGCCATAGCATCCGAGTGCTTTAGTTGGTTTTATTTGGCATGCTTTATCTTAAGGGTAATTCGTTTGTGTTGTTGCTGGAGATTACGAAAGTTTACCTTAGTCCATTATGGCTGCTCTAGCAAAATATCACAGAATGGGTGACTTACCTAACTTGTCGCAATACTGGAGAGTGGGAAGTACAAGGTCAGATTTAGTTCGATTGGCTTCTTAAGAGGGCCTGAGTGTTGGCGCAGGTACTGCTTTCTCCTCGCATGCATGCTGGAAGACAAGCCCTCTGGTGTGACACTTACCAAGACCGCTACATCCATGCACAACCCTTGATCCAAGTGATTAGATCATCACTTATCTAATCTCTTTCACAGCCAACACCTCTCATTGCGATTACTTTGGGAGTGCAGGTTTCAACATGGAGGTTGAAGAAGACAGGCATTCTATATTATTGGTCCATAATAGACAACGAGAAAAACCATTTCTTCAGGATAATGTTATGAGTAGCAGTGACTCCCTCTTTACACGCTCACTCGTTTACCTGTATCTTTTTTCTTAGTAGCCAATGAGCTTCTTCTAATCCACCTTAAGTGAAGAATTTTAGCCATTAATCATTCTTGAACAGCTAACTTTACTTCAACAGCTATCATTGTTAATTTTTATTGAGCAATTACTTCATGCTTGACACTGGCCTAAATTCTTTTCATGTGTTTCCTATTCTCTCTTCACAACCCCAAAAGGTAGCTACTATTATTACCACGTTTAACCGGCATCTCAGAAGCTGAGCGGCGGAAATCCACCCCCTCCAAACCTGTTCCTCCTTGGATTGTTCAACCCAGTTACTCAATCCAAAAATGTAGAAGTCATCCTTGCCTTGCCTTCTTGCTTTCAGCCTCATCCAGTTAATTAGCAAGTCATATTTCCTCTACCTCAAAAATATGTCCAACTCGTACACTCTGTTCCCGATCCACTGCTGTAGCCTGGATCCAACCTGCTATCCTCTCTCACCTGGACAACTCAAAGCTTCCTGTTTGGATTCCTTGTCTTTCTCCCCCAGACACTCCAAATAGCAGCTTAATGATCTTCTAGAAGCATACACATCATGTCATGAGCCTGCTTAAAATCCTCCAGTAGTCTTCCTTGCATTTTAAATACAGCCCATGATCCATCCCCTAGCTTGGAAGGTTCTGTTCAATATCCTTCAAGCTTTATTTGCTGTTTCTTGCTTCCGGGGTCCATAACTATAAGCGTTCTAGCTGCAGAGAGATGTCAGCATATGGAACCTGTTGTACTTCCTTCCTGGAATCCTAAGCGTGCAGTTTCTTTCACAGGGGATTATTTAATATCATGGAGGCATCTGCTCCTACCAAAGCCGGATATGACCAACTTGTAAACTGTTCCAATGAGGGAAGTAGTTCTTTTCTATTAGGAAAGATTCCCTTATCTTGTTTTATTTTTATTAAGGAAATGCTTTTTCAATATCCAAATAAGTTGTTTAGTCTCTACCTCCCTGCCCCATTCTAGAATAAAGTCTTCTAAGACTTCACTTTCACTATTTTCATCTCTGGGGTCCAGTGCAAGATTTGTCATATAATATCAACTTGGTGAATATCTATTGAAAGAACAAATTAACGATTGAATAAATCACAAACCTAGGGAAAGTGTTTTTGTTTTGTTTTGTTTTGTTTTTTTTTGGTGTTTACTGATGGTTCTAATTGCTTCTCAACAGAGTCTGTTGTTTCTATACATATACAAATAGGCTATAAACTCTTTCTTCTGCCCAACTTATAAAGATGGCTCCACATGGCACACATTTAAACTATCTGCAAGGTTCAGGCTCCACCAACAAATCTTAAAACATGCATCCGCCCACCCCCACCCCTGGTATCAAGAATTAAACCTATAGTCTACAGTATGCTAGGCAAGAGCTCTACTACTGAGCATTTCCAGCCTTCTTTTTATTTCTGAGACCAAGTCTCACTAAGTTGCCCAAGCTGTCCCTGAACTCACTCTGTAACATAAGTGTACCTTGTACTTGCAATCCTCCTGCCTCAGTCTCCCAGGTATCCGGTAAAAGACCTGTGCTATACTATATATTTGTTTACTAAAGTCAACTATGAAATCTCTGTCTCTGTCTCTGTCTCTCCCTGTGTGTGATTTTTTTTTTTTTTGTGATGATTTATACATCAGCCAAAATATTTAGTGATAACGTTTTAGGGACAGGACACGGTGACTACCATTTGGGAAATGGCAAAATAGTTGGTCAAGTCCAATCAGAGCCTTCATAATCTTCATCTTATACTCAGTCTCTGCTTATATCTTGGTCTCAGCAAATATCTGCAACTAGCTTTACATCATGGTACCCAGGTCAACATCTCAGTAAATGTCCATTAACATCTACTAATTGCTCACCTTTGTCACCTTCTTTTTGAAAAGTTGTCATTATGCTATGTAATTATTCGAGGTGAGTCAGAAATAAATTGCCGTTCATTTTGATAGCAGGGACACCTGCTGTACTGTTCATGTAGACCCCAGAGTCTATTTGAACTTATCAACAACAAACATTTGTGTGGTAACTGTGAAAAACAGAATCTCATCATGAATATCTCGAGGCTGCAACAGATGGGTTTTTTAAGTAGCGGAAGCCTGGGTACAGCAGTTTTGATATAATGTTTTCATAATAAAGTAAGAAATTTACAGACAAGATATTTGCAGATAAAAGATACTGGAAAAATAGGCATCTTCATTACATACACTTATAGATATTTGTCTTCATTAAAAGTGGAAGTCACCTCAGTAAGTGTGGTACCCTTAAAAGTGTGTTCCATTTTATTCTCTTTCCCACATATTTATCTGCAAGCAATCACTTTATCCTTACAAGGAACAGAGAAAAGAAAAACACTTAAAATTTAGGAAGTTGTGACTGCTCCATCCAGGTAAATGTCTAAAGAAGCTTGGGGAGGTATCAGAGGACTCAAAACTAATGGACACATTGCCTACCATGCTCGTCAAGGAGCTTACAATGTTTCTTCTTACAGTGTTTCTTCAACTGCTTTTAATCCAGCTTTTAAGACGGGCTCTTTCCAGAGAACAGTGTAGAAACCCCGTGTTTCTTTATGAACACTTGAAAAAAAAAAGTGACATAAAGGGAGAAAGAGAAAAAGAAATAAAAAGCAGACTGCCTCCCAAGTATGTAAAATAGAATGTAGTTTAATATTTCGTCCATAATTTATTTTCTTACTGTTCATTTTTTACTAAAGTTGCCTGAATTGCTCACCTTGCCTCAGTTGGGTTGAAAATCTCCGTGTTATTACTTCAGACTAGCAATGAAGAATTTGTAGCTCAGGTAACTTAGAAGTCATGTAAATATATGCATGAACATCTCCATGTGACTTCTGTTGGTTGCAGCCAAGTTCATATAAGATGAGCAAGTTGCCTTTGAGACTGTGATGTCCAGGCTCCAGGGCTGGAAAAGAAGGAGATTATGGGCAAGGTAGACGGCAGCTGGTTTCCCAGGCACAGATAGGTAGACCCGGGAATACCCAAGTCCCACAAGGGTAGGCACAGGCAATACTCAGACCAACACACAGGCCTTATGGAGTTAGCCACTCAGGCCTGTAGAATGACACACACAGGCAGGCTGATGAAGGCTCTAGAACTTCCCACCTCAAAAGCATAACTATGTAGAACCCACACAGAAGTGGGGCTCTACCAAAAAAGTTGTGTAACAGATTATATCACTGGGTCCTTGGGGTTCCTTAGACATTTAGTGTCAGCCATTCTGTGCTGATTTACAACTCCCTGGGTGTCTGATGTCAGCCATGTTTTAGCTGACTCATACCAGATATCCATATCAGCACAGTGTGGCCTGAGCATAAATTGCTCACAAGACCTTTTGTTTCCAACAGAGACATCTGGAGTAGCTTCAGAAGAATGCTCAGGTGATAGAATCTTCACCTTTGCATTCTGTGTGGCTCTCTACACTGTACTTCGAGACAACACACCTTTGCTCCCTCACAGCCAGGAAACATTTTTTTTCTATGTGTGTCCCTCCTCTAGAAAACATGGTAACTTTTAATTGTTACACTCAGATTCTAGCAGATTCTAGCAAATAGCAAAGACTAGCAAATTCCAGAAGTTAATGGTGAAGGGTATGTTATCTGGAAACTTGCAAAAGTTCTTCCTACATGAGAGTTGCTGGCTTGTGGACTGATCTCTCTTATCAGATCTCCCTCCAGGGCCGGAAGGAAGTAAAGACAGGGAAAAACCTTGTTTTGATTTTGTTTTGAGGGGGTTTTTGGTACCTTTATTATGTTTTGGTTCATGGTAGAGAAAGTTTGTAAAGCTAAAGCAGGTCTTTGAATGTATGTGTGTTAGAAAATTAGCACACTGAGAATATTCAAGATAGAGAAGGGTCCATGTGGCTGGTTTTTGAAATATACTTAAGTTGCATATGAGAATTGCTACAAGACAAATCTTATTAAAGACTTCCTGGTTTCCCGATTTTTTTGTTTTGTTTTGTGGACTAGTCTCACTGTGTGAAATATGTTGGCGTGATATATGAAAATACTTTACAGAGTCTCACCTAAGTCTTTATGTGTGAATAGTAGAAGAATTTACCAGGTATGGAGTGATTGTCCATTCAAGTTCCATCCACTCAGTCATCTACTCTTCTACTCACTGGAGCTGAGTCAGCATCTGCGTGGCCTTGTAGGGAATGAAACTATCATGGAAAAATAATCTTGAAGCCAGGCAAAGTAGGTGTCACATATGTGATATAGAGTTGATGTAATATTACTTTTTTCTTCTTCAAATTCAAGCCAGAAATTTACAGGAAATAAATCACCAAAACTCACAGTTACAGAGCCCAGAATTTCTGATGATGTAACACGGTGAAACAATTTTGTCTTCAGTAGAACCGGCTTGAATGGCTTTATGGATTTGTAGTCAGAGTTCAAGAAAGGGGAGATTTCCCATATAACATTTGCATAAGAAGTCACTTGTTTATACCTGCAGTTGATAGGCATGAGACGGCATTTCCTTAGCACCAACCCGTTACATAGGGATCTGTGGTGTTTTCGTTAGGGGATGAGACTGTAAGGAATACGTGGTCTATAGAGTTCACAGTTAACTCAGGAACTGCCACTGGTCATGGCAAACAGTGGAGGCCATTTGCATGTGCTGAGATGTGGGGAAGGAAGGGCATCAGGAGGCAGTTGCCATGTGACGTCACAATTAGTTGATTGATTTGTCAAGAATTAGAGGATGTTTGATTGTTATGACTTCACTAGAGTATTCGTTAAAGTAAAGTTATGAAGTTGCAGTTGTAGAGTATGCTACATCGTGGTGAGAATGGGGTTAATGTCTCATTATGGAACATTTGTCATCTCTGCACCAAGCCTGATCAATTGCTAATAGCATTGTGTTACGCGGTCACTACTGGGGCTAAGCAAGAAGACTATTGCAATCCTTAGCAACACATGACATACTGTGGGTGTGTCCTCTAGCATTTGACATCCGTTGGGAGGTTCTGCTAGTTACTTTTCCTGTCACTGTAAAAAAAATGCCTAACAAAAGAAGATGAATGGAAAAGACTTTTGGTCTAAGAGTTTCAGACGACACTGTCCTTCCTGCTGAGAAAAACATTTTGGCTCGAGCTTGTAGCAGGGGATGCTGATGTTCTGATAGATAGGAAACAACTCAAGTAGGGATGTAGCCTGGCCCTAACCCTCCTAAGCCCACCTAGGGTGACCCCCAGTGTAGCCACGCCTTCTCTCTCAAAGGCCCCAAAACCCTCCAAACAGAACCTCCCTCCAGTTAGGGACTATATGTTCAAACCCACGAACCTGTGGAGAACACCGAATATTCAACTGATTTTGAAGTGGAGAAGCCACATACATCTGGGAAATAGTTACTGAAGAATTCTCATACTGCTGTGTGTGTGTTTTCCCCCTAAAACTGCGGCTCTAAAATGCATGCTTTTAACTTGTCAAATAAACTTGAATAATGGAAGCTGAAATATAAATTTATTTCTTAATATTTGATAAATTGACATATTAAAAACTCTGAAAAGCTCCAAGAAAAAATGTACAATGGCCTCCATGAATATATGAGGAAGCCTCTCTTTTCTTACACATGCTTATCACACACATGTACAAAGTACGTCTCACACATATATGCCCAGTGTATGCAATGTCAAGAATCTCAACTTTGTTGTTCTATAATTAAAATTAAATTAACTTATCTTGCAAATGTAATTAGCTCCATTTTCCTTATTTCATCCATTCGGTATGTGTGGAGTGCCTGTCCTGTGGTTTGGAGTAAGCAGTGCTTTAGACATGAGGGAAAAGGTGAGGAAAAAACACAAAGCTCTTCCTACATACAGGCTACCTCCTAATGACACAGATGAAAATCAATGTAAAGTGAAAAATTTAGTAAGTCAGATAGTAGTAAGTGCTGCTGAAGGAAAAAACTAACTCAGGAAAAGGGGACAGGAACTTGTGCGTGTGGGCTGGAAGTTCTCAAGTTAAGTGTGATCATGAGAGCAACATTCTTGAAAGGTGATTTATGAGTCGACGTCGGAAGACAGAATGAGATTAAGCTGGAAGATGTTGACAGTAAAAGAATTCCAAGTGTCATGAGAGCAGAGGCATTGAGGTGTGACTATAGGTCAGAGGCTGAGCAGCAGAGAACTGGGAGAGTATTTGGATCCACTCTGTTATGTAGACTATAACAAAATACTCAAGACCATGCAACCAGACCAGACCAAACCAGACCAAACCAGAACTGTCTCACAGTTCTCGGGATGGCGAAGTCCAGGGGTGTGGTGCTAGCATCCCCGTATCGTCCAGTGAAGGTCTTCTCTGTGGTGTCCAATCACCTTTTCCTCATCTTAAAAAAGCCACTAATGCTTTCATGGGTGCCTCTCCCTTATGACCTCATTTACTAATTATTCCTGAGAGACTCGAAGCCACATACCACTGAAATACACCTTTGGCGATTAAGACTGTAACATGAGACCTTTAGAGACACGTTCAAGCTAAGGCAGAGAGAGTGGTGGCAATTGGGGTTAGAAAGTGAAAGGGAAGCAAGCACTAGTTTACATTTTGTGGTGCTGGCTTTGTGTTCTGGGTGACTAGAAGGTGCCCTGGGAGATCTTGAAAAGTCCTGCTGTAAGGCCCAGCCATTTTCTATGCAAGAAGATATGACAATGCTTACAGAAGTCAACTTAACAAAGGCCTCCTAAATACCAATGAGGAGAAATCCAGATAGACGATGGGGCAAATGGGACTATCATTATTTTGCCCACCACAGTAGGGATAGGCACACTGAGGAAGCTATTCAAAGCCTGCTAAGGTGATGGCAGTGATGAGGGTCATAGAAAGGAAAGCATTCAGGAGGAGCAGATGCTGTGTGCATTTCCAGGTAGTCCATCAGATTGTGAGGATGAAGAATTCAAGGGGCCAAGAAGACTTCGTTGGATGAAGTGTTATGACCAGGGCTTTCCTTTAACAATGATGTGTCTTACTTCCTATGCTGTGTTCTCTGAATCTTATAGCTGAGGGCAATAAATTACTACAAAGAGACATTTGCCAACTCCCTCAGGGTCCCCTGGCATACCGATCTGGAAGAGCTGAGCAAATGAACAGAGAAGGGTGCTGCAGGAGTGTCTTGTTGTCCTGACATGGGTCAGCCTAGCAAGCGGGGCTGCACTGGCCTTGTGTCTTGGCTCCAGATCCTCCCTGTAGATCTTGGGCCATGTGCTTCTGGATGACTGCTTGTGTGGTCTAGGATGGGAATGACACTCTATCCCCCAAAGTCCTTCAATGTAGCTGTCTGCAGCTGTCATCCTGTTCCACAGTCTTTGATGCCACCTATCTACCTGTCTACTGCCGTCTGCTTTGTGTGTTGATCAATCTGTGGATACAGACATTGCTGGCCCATTACAAGTTCCGTCTGTTGCCTGTGGTGGGAACTCTATGATGATGACAGCTTGATATCCTGGCCCAAACCTTCTATATCACCCTCTGCCACCATCCCCTCAGGCTTTATTATTGTTCCCACGTGTTTAATACCGAGCACTTAACTCACTCATTTGTGCTCCCACTCATTCATGTCTGCACTGAAGCACCACTAACCTTTACTGAATGGTGCAGGGCATCTACCTGTTGGTGACCACAGATAAAGGTTTTAGACAATCTTCTAGAGTGCAGAGGGACACTCATCCTTAGTGAACTATGCTAAATGCAACTAATGTATGTCATACTCTAAAAAGCAATCACTATTTACAGATATATGAATATTGTAGTATGTGTTTTTCAGCTTGAGGTTGGAATGGATTTGACACTGTCACTGGCAGGTAGATTTACCTCTGTTTCTTTGTCTTTTCAGTGAGGATGGTAACTAGATGTGTGTTATACTTAGTTTTGTCAACTTGACAAAAACTAGGAAGAGAGAGCCTCTGCTAAGCACTGGATTTGCCTGTGGGTATGTCTGTGGAGCATTTTCTTGACTGCTAATTGGCGTGGGAGGCCCCAGCCCACTGTGGGCGATTCTATCCCCATACAGGTGGGCCTGGGCTACAGAAAGAATGTAGCTGAGCAGCTGTTCAGGGGAACAAGCCAGCAAACTGTTCCTCCAGGCTTCTGCTTTGGTTCCTGTCTCCAGGTTTCTGGCTTGGCTTCCTTTGATGACTAAATGTAGTCTGTAAGCCCAATAAACCTTTCCTCCCCAGGCTTGGTTTTGGTTAGTGTTTGTCCCAAGATCAGCAGATCAGGATAGTGGGTTATAGTGTTATGGTCAGGTAAGGTACTTTACAGTAGGTTCTGAAACATCCTGAGAGCACAATATATTTTGATTTATCTTCATTTTCTTTTCCTTCCAATAATATGAATGGAGGCACTGGAAACAGAGGAGGAAAAGAGGACCAGGGGTGTGAGGGAAACTTCCGACACTAGTGATTGGAGCCTAGACCTCTCATGGCGCCCTATTCTGAGCTCAGCCATAACATCACCTTGACAATTGCCTGTTTATTTACACTTTTAATCACTAAACTTTTGCCTCTGCAGAAGAGTCTCTGCCTCCTCAAACCCCTCTCCAATTTTCAGCCCAACATTTCATATGATATTTTGTATAAGTACCCAGTATATCTTTATAGAATAGTAATAATAACAACAATGATGAATGACGAGGCTTCCTGGTGGTGATACTGGCTGAATTACACTTTGGAGGAAGAATAAGATGGCCTCAAAGAAGAAGGATTGCATGAACATGAGTTCAAGAACACTCAAGGACCTAAGCGAAGGACCTAAGAGAGGCTGAGTTTGGGGAGGTGTCCAGGAACCAGATCGAAGGTTTGTGTTGGATGTGAACTAAAGAGCGTATGACTTCGTCTGGCAGGATTTGAAGGAGAACATGGAGGTTTTCACTGTCTAATCCTTACTTCCCCTTCATTTATGTTCTAGCTGTGCTAACACCTTTTCACAGCTCCTCTCCTCATCTCAGGGCAGCCCTGTAGGACACCATGCTTCTGTCTCTTGCTTTCTTTGCATGTTTTTCCTACCCCAATAGCAATTCATCTTCTCCCTTGACTGTGTGTGTGTGTGTGCCCATTTGTGTATGTGTATGAGTTCATGTGTGGTAGGTGCACGTGTGTGTGTGTGTGTGTGTGTGTGTGTGTGTGTGTGTGTGTGTGTGTGGAGGACAGAGAACAACCTTAGTTGCCATTCATCAGGGTCTGTCTACCGTTTTAGTTTGGATTTTTGAGACAGGCTCTCTTACCAGCTTGGAGCTGTGCAGCTGACTGGGTAGGCTGGTCGGCTGACGAGCCTCTGGGATGATCCATCTCCTACAAGCCTCTGGCATCACACTCAGCTTTTATGTGAGTTCTGAGGATCAGGTTTAGGTTCTCTCACATGGTAATCACTTTATTGACCCAGCCATCTTTCCAGCCTCTGCCTTTGGGCTTCATGAGCCTGAGTCGTTGACGTTCACCCATCAGACAGGCTGGCTTTGTATTTCTTACTTGTATTGCTCTTCACACCAACCTCATGAAAAGGTCCTGCTTTATTATCTTTCTTTGAAGCTTGAGCAAACTGACAGTGCATTAAAAGGAATTTTTCATTTTGTAGGTGAGCAAACCTGAGCTTAGAGCATTTGTTGTGTAAGGCTGGGCTTTCTACAGTATTTGAACATAAACATTCCTTTTTTAGCTTATAGAGAATCATACGGGCCCATCCTTATATGCCTCCCAAATATGTATGTAATATTTTATCAATCTAAATTGTTGTTGTTTTCTCTTTATTCCAGTTACAGTTTTAAATTTCCCATGTCAAATCATTTCCCCCTTCCTTGATGATCAGTTTGGAAGATCCCAAAATTATCATGTCAGTGTTATTAAACACTAGTGCCGTTTACAATTCTAATTCATCATTTTTTGAAACATTTATTTTTCCTAATTGCAGGGCAAGCTTCTGGCTCAGGAGGCTTGGAATAAAGATTGGACACAGATCTGTCATTCCCTCCCCCTACCTCTCCTAGCTGTGATTCAGCTCCTACTGGGTTAGAGGGAAGCAGGGAAGAGAGATGTGGAGTAAAGGCAATCATCTCTTTAGTGAACTGGTCTTGGCCACAGCTCTCTGTTGGCTTTTTGTGCTTAGTGACAGACGCTGGGGCCTGGCATTCGCATGGGTGTAGCAGAGGTGCAGGTACCAGTGAGCCGTGGACAACTGTGGGGTCTTCAGAAGGCAGGGCGTGGTCTCTTACCACACAGGTCCCGGATTTTTGAGAACCTGCTTCTGCTACAGAACTTCTAGAACATTCTCTTACAACATTTCCTGCCACTGGGGCTCTCCCCATAAACTCTTGTGGCTAGAATCTCCTTGCTAAGGTGGGCTATCCCTTTGGTTGGGACTCTAGCAAATTGGCTCAAATATAGATAAGTACCATGCTAGCTATACAACCATCAGTCATCAGTCTAGATGTTGTAAAGGATACAGAGTGCAGGAAGCCACTCTGCCCCTCTCTGTCTACCCTCCTCTTTTACTGCCACCCTTTGATCATGGGGATACTGAGTCTGTCCACAACCCACACAGATGCTCAGGCCCTGTCCTGAAGCCAACTCTTCTCTTGAAGCAGACACCTTTGTTTGTTTGTTTGTTTGTTTGTTTTTTAAGCCTGCCTCTTTCTTCCCAATGCTGAGGTCACAAACACACACCACCTCACCCTGCATTTTCTATGGCTCCGTTGGAACCAAACTCAGCTCCCGATGCTTGCATGGAAAGCATTCCACCAATAGAGACATCTCTCTAGTCCCTCTCAATTTTTTTTTTTAATTTTTAGTTTTAAGCCAAGCATAATGGTTCATGTCTTTAGTCCCAGCGCTAGGGAGTCAGAGGCAGGTGGATCAATATGAGTTGAAGGCCAGCCTGGTCTACAAACTGAGTTCTAGTAGAGCCAGGGCTATATAGAGAAACCCTGTCTCAAAAAAAAAAAAAAAAAAAAAAAACCAACCAGTTTTGTTTTTCTTTTTTCTGTTTTTTTTTTTTCAGCAGAGGTTTGCCTAGCGCTTGCAAGACCATGCATTCAGTCCTGACTGTAAAGGCGTCGTCTGAAGCCTGCCTCATTTGTAAGCACGTGCCCACAGTTTGAAGCACACCACTGATGCTCAACCATAGGCTTTCCCTTCTGAGAACTGAAGTATTTCCCAGCACATCTTCTGATTCCAGATTTTGTGTTAATTCATTCCTGTACATCAAAGATATTTTAATCACGTTTCCATTGTTTCTACTGTAACAAACTACGAGCAGCCACAGACAGGGCTCAAGGCAATGCAAGTCTCACAGTGCTGGAGATTTTGAGTCACGCGAAGATGTCTCTGGGCTGAGATAAAAAGTGTCAGGAGGACTCCTTTTCCCTCTGGAGGCTCTGGCAGACACTGTTCCCTCCACTTTCTTTTCCCAAAGGCTTCCATCCTCTTGGGACTGTGGTCCCTTCCGTTTTTGAAAGCAGCAACATGGCATCTCTGACACCTCCTCCAGCTCTGAATAAAGGACCCTTGTGACAAGACTGAGACTACGTATTTCGCTCCTCACCTTTGGTTCCTTAATGTGACTCCGTCTCCAAATTTCCATCTGCCGTGTGAGTCACCTATAGTCTAGTTCTCAAACAGAAGTGCGGACCTCTGGGAAGGTGGGGTTATTTTACGTGCCCGTTTTTTGTTTGTTTGTTTTCCTGAAGCATATTTTTAAAACTTTATTTTGTGTTCACACTCAAGAAAGAATTAGACAATACATCCTGTTCCTCTTTTTACTTAGTCCTGTTTAAGTAAACAAAAGCTATAGCTTAGTTGGTGCTCAGAATTCCATGGTATGAATATAATATTATTTATGTGTCTATTCCACTGTTAATAAAAAGTTCATTTTCCCCCTTTAAAACTGTAAATACCCCCTGATTCACATGAACACAGATTTTTAATGTTTTTTTTTTTTAAATTTATGCATGTGTGTGTGTAGTTATCTCTGGAGGCCAGAAGAGGGCATCAGACTCCCTAGAGCAGTAGGTAGAGGTGATTGAGAGCCATGGGTCATATGGGTGCTACAAAATGAGCTCAAGTCTTCCGCAAGAGCAGTACGCACTCCTAACTGCTGTGCCCAAACAGATATTTCTTTATAGTTGTATTTAATCATAAAATTAAAGGTGTTTCTCGTGTTTCAGGGTCACTTTTTTTTTTTTTTTCTCTTGAGTAGCTGTCAGGCTACTTTGCATTTTCTTTTTCTTACCTGCTTTTTCACCCTGGGTTCTTTTGTGACCATCTCTTTATTTTTCTGTTATTTAGTTTCGGTCCTGGGTGGGATTTCTTTGCATTTAAGAGGCTCTGAGAATAGATTACAACAAATCCAGTAGTCCACCTTTGGCTACGTGGACCATTGCAACACTCACTATGAATGCCTGAGACCAGAAGGAATCCTAACACTGATGTGTGCTATGTCTTTTTTTTTGTTTGTTTCTTTGTTTTTTTCTTATGCCATCATAACTTACAATAAAGTTTAATCTTTAAGTCAGGCAAGAATAATTTATAATAGTAGATGACAATAAGGTAATCATTTCAGTCTGCTATAATAAAAGTTGTGTAAACACAGCCCCCCTTTCTCTTTGAGAATATCAGGCTGTAGTCAGGGTTCTTATGAGGACGGGAGATGATGCAATGCCTGTACAGTGAGGTGAAGTGGGATGAATGATGCAGGCGTTGTAACATAGCATTGGGTTTCCATGTGAATAGTCCTTGAACACAAGCACTGCAGCACCTGGAGCTCACTAGTAGACCAGGCTAGCTTCTCCCTGACAGAAATCCACCTGCCTCTGCCTCCGAAGTGATGGGACTAAAGTGTGGCCACTACATGCAGCATCTGTGGATTCTTTTAATGCTTTTATGTGGCAGAAGACAGGGAATGTTATGCGTCCACGTGGAAGACAAGCAGCGGGTCTCTCCTACAAGCCCCTTTCACAGCAATTTCCATCATTCTTGAGGAAAAAGCCTTCCCAACCCAGAGCCCCTCTTAGAGCCTATCTCCCAGCGTGGTTGCACTGGAGATTGTTTTACCCATGAGTTGGGGGGAGGGAGGAGGCATTCTAGCTTATGACAGCTGGGTGGTAGCAATGGGATTAGGGACAAGTTAAAATACCAGAATGCCCACAGTTTCACCCTTTCAGACTTTGGATTTTGAAAACAAAAGTGGATTCTTTTTTTTTTGCCACTTTTGTTGCATTTTTTTTTTAACACTGGCAGATATTTAGCCTTTTATACTCTGTTTTATTTTCTCTCTTGGTTTTTAGTTTATACATATCTTAATTTTTCCCCAGAGCATCTCCCAGGAATGGCAATGCATACTTCTAATTGATTTCAGCTTATCACAAATGAGTCTTATCTATTACCTCATACATAATTGAGGAAGGTTGAAATAGATTTCTTCTTGCCTACACCCCACTTTTAGCTATTTTTATCAGATGTGTCATAAAACTCATGATTCAGTTTTTCTTTTAGATTTGAAATAGCCAGATGTCCTTTAAATAAGTCAGAAAAAATAAAAGACGTTGGCTTTCCTATTCCTTGGCATATTTACTACTATTCCAGAATTTCAATCTTTCAATACAACGTTTTCCCCCCCGAGAAGCCCCGAGAAGCACTGGAACATAAAGCAAGACCCGATTCTTCCAGTGTAGCATTCCAGCAACTACTTTTATCAGCCTTTATGTATGTGGAGGTGTTACAATTTCATATTTTGTAGATGATCTTTTCTTCAGTAAAGAATTCAATTAAAAAAAAAGAAATTTCCAGCCCTAATAGTGTATTTTCTTATGACATGCTTTGGTCATGATGGGAATGACATTTCCCTGATTATTAGTTTGAATAAAGTGGGGCTAGCTTTTCAGTTTTTCTCTTGCTACCCTTCTGCATTCTCTGCTTGTTTGTTTGTATCCAGTGGATCACCGAGTGGTTAGGCAAGTGCTTCTTTAACTTATGTTGCTTGAATTTATTAAGTGTGTTATGTCTCTGGATCAATGTTTACCAGAACAAACACACAACACTGGGACTTCTGTTGGTATTAATTAATTTTTTTTTCTTTTCTCTGTTTAAAATGTTTTGGGAATCCAATTTTATGCATGTAAAACTAAAACAAAATTCTTAAATTTCTGTTTGGTGTCTTTTATTTCTCTTATTTTTATGTAGAGCGACTTGTGTCAAACCCCCTAAGTTCACGGCTATATTTTTTTCTTGTGCCATTTTCAGTTATTGTGATTTTTTTTTAATGAACCTGTCTGATTCTAGAGCCATTCCAGCTGTGCTCTGGCCTCTGCCCTCCTCCCCCATACTCCAGGCTCTACACATACCCTCTGACTGGCTAATGTCTTCACTTTCCTCTGTAAACTTAGTAGTGCTGGTACAGAAGGCACACTAGCTCAAGAGAACAGTTATAAAATAGAATAATGCAGAAGTCAGTGAAATAAGCTGATTCATTTAATGAAAGAGCCAGAAAGAACAAAAATAAGCCAAATTTAAAAAGAAAAGGAAGGGACTAGCAAGGTTCAAGGGGAAACCTAGGAGAGACTAAATTGTTCAAAAAGACCGTAAAAGTGAAACCACATTTAAATATGATTAATACTGATAAAGTTCTGTCAAGTCTTGAATGAAAACAAACAAAAAAACCCATAATTATCAGAATTTGTAAACATTTAAGAAAGACATAATTCCAAACCTGTTAGCTAATTTCACTAAGTCTCAATGACATTACTTGTAGTTCCCCAAATATACTTTTATTAAAAATAAAATGATGGGCTCATACTGCTAATTTAAATTCAGACAAAAATTCTTGATGTCATTTAACCAATCAACAAATACTCCAAAGGCATGCGTCATAAAAACGAGTTTGTCCCAGGATACACGGTGAGCTCTGGGAAGCTGCTCCTCATACATGCTCATTATTGCCATAGAAAGAGGACAATCTTCTAAATAAACTAGGGAATGTATCCAACAAAAACCCATCACAATAAAGCTCCACGGAAGTATTAAGATCACCATCAGCTTGTAAAGACACTCTCTTACAAACTTACAACGTAAGAGAGGGAACAAGGTTGGAAAAATCACTTCTACCAGGGCTACCGAAGGTTACATTAAAACCTCTACTTTTGAGCTTGTTTGGGGGTCCTAGCAGGGGAGCACAGCTGCTCCTGTACCCATGACCTAAGACAGGAGAGGCCCTCCTCTATGGGAGGAAGGTCATCCTCTTTGACCTAGCGAGCAGCTTCCAGAGGAATGCGAATGGAGCGGTGAGGGAGGAAGCTGACACGCCTAGCACCTAGCGAGCCAGATCAGCTGAGAATCAACTCTAGGAATCAAAGGGGTGGTGGATACTGCAGCCAGATTGCCCAAGGGAATAGGTAGGAAGAGAGAGAGAGGGTGAGACTGGGAGGAGTTAAGGGAGGGGGTTTCAATTGGGATATATGATGAATAAATTGTAAATTTTTTTTTAATTAAAAAGCTCTACTTCATGTATTAAATGGTGAAAAAAATTACAGATGTAAAGATTGGGATGAAAGCTAAAAAATAAAAATGTGTTATTTTAAGTGACATAATTACAAACAGAAAAAATTTGAGGGCTCACCCTCAAACACTATAATCAATAAGATATAAGGACATGACGTTGGATTTGTAAATTGTGTTGGTTATTTATCTTGTTGGCGGGGCCAAAAAAATGTACAGGGAGAGAGATTTCTTTCGACTTAGGTCTCACAGGGCGCCATCTGTCATGGAGGGAAGGCGCAGGTCCAGAACAGCCTCATCCTTAGTGGAGGGTCCCCACATCTTGGCAGAGAAGCAAGAGAGGAGGCAAGAGGACTGGTAGAAAATTACTCTATCTCCAGGGACCTATGTTCTCCTGCCGAGTCCCGCATCCTAACGGGTCCATAGTCTTTCCCGACTGCCCTGCAGCTGGGAGGTAAGTGTTCTAAGCTAGAACTCATGTGGGGAAACGCAGATTCAAACCGTAGCACTAATGAAACCTGCAATAAATTTCACATGTCAATGTAAAGACATGTACCTAGAACAGGAAAAGCAATTTTGGAAAAGGAAGAAAAATTTGGAAGATTTGTTCTATTTGATTCAAAACTTACAAGAAAAATACAATAACTCAGATACTCTATTTGTCAGGAGAGGTCACTCATCAATGGCTAAGGCTTATTGATCTAGAAATAGATCCGTAATATTATATTTAAATTTCAACAGAATGCCCCCCAAGTGAGTCAATGAAGAAAAAAAAAAAACTTAATGTTCACTGTTACAAATTCACATTGTAGAAAAAGCGCACAAAACCGACTGCCATTTACTTTATATTAAATGTTTGAAGAATGTTAATTAGTATCTGTAATATAAAATATACTTGATATTGAGCCATACAACACATGTATGTGTGGAAATATTATTGAGAATTTGATTTGGCATGACATCCTCCTGCCTTTTGGCTTGTTTGTGTTTTATTTTGTCAACTTAACACATGCTAGAGGTATCTGAGAACAGGGAACCGTAATTAAGAATGTGCCCTCACCAAATTAGCCTGTAGTTAAGTATGAAGTTCATTTTATTGGTTAATGATTAATGTGGGCATGCCCAACTCATTGTAAGGGGCCTGGTGCCGTTCATGAACTGGTAGTCCCATGGTTGTATAGGAAAGCAGGCTGATACCACAGAGGGCCTCTGAAAGATTCTACCCAACAGGGTATCAAAGCAGATGCTGAGACTCATAGCCAAACTTTGGGCAGAGTGCAGGGAATCTTACAAAGGAAAGGGGAGATAGAAAGACCTAGAGAGGAGTGGAGCTCCACAAGGAGAGCAACAGAACCAAAAATCTGGGCACAGGGATCTTTTCTAAGACTGGTACTCCAACCAAGGGCTGTTTATGGAGATAACCTAGAACCCCTACACAGATGTAGCCCATGGCAGCTCAGTATCCAAGTGGGTTCCCTAGTAAGGGGAAGAGGGACTGTCTCTGACATGACCTCAATGGCTGGCTCTTTGATCACCTCCCCCTGAGGGTGGGGCAGCCTTACCAGGCCACAGAAGAAGACAATGCAGCCAGTCCTGATGAGACCTGATAGGCTAGGGTCAGATGGAAAGGGAGGAAGACCTCCCCTATCAGTGGACTGGGAGAGGGGCCTAGGAGGAGAAGAGGGAAGGAGGGCAGGATTGGGAGGGGCTGAGGGAGGGGACAATAGTTGGTACACAAAGTGAATAAATTGTAATAAATAAAAAATAAAGTTTAGAAAAAAGAAAGAAAGAAAGAAAGAAAGAAGGAAAGAAAGAGAGAAAGAAGAAAGAGAGAAAGAAAGAAAGAAGAAAGAGAGAAAGAAAGAAAGAAAGAGAGAAAGAAAGAAAGAAAGAAAGAAAGAAAGAAGAAAGAAAGAAAAAAGAAGGAAAGAAAGAGAGAAAGAAAGAAAGAAAGAAGGAAAGAAAGAGAGAAAGAAAGCAAGAAAGAAAGAAAGAAGAAAGAGAGAAAGAAAGAAAGAAGGAAAGAAAGAAAGAAGGAAAGAAAGAGAGAAAGAAAGAAAGAAGAAAGAAAGAAAGAAGGAAAGAAAGAGAGAAAGAAAGAAAGAAAGAAGAAAGAAAGAGAGAAAGAAGGAAAGAAAGAGAGAAAGAAAGAAAGAAGAAAGAGAAAGAAGGAAAGAAAGAGAGAAAGAAAGAAAGAAAGAAGGAAAGAAAGAGAGAAAGAAAGAAAGAAGAAAGAAAGAAAGAAGAAAGAAAGAGAAAGAAAGAAAGAAAGAAAGAAAGAAAGAAGGAAAGAAAGAAAGAGAGAAAGAAAGAAAGAAAGAAGGAAAGCAAGCAAGCAAGAAAGAAAGAAAGAAAGAAAGAAGGAGAGAAAGAGAAAGAAAGAAGGAAAGAAAGAGAGAAAGAAAGAAAGAAAGAGAGAAAGAAAGAAAGAAGGAAAGAGAGAAAGAAAGAAAGAAAGAAGAAAGAAAGAAGGAAAGAAAGGGAGAAAGCAAGCAAGCAAGAAAGAAAGAAAGAAGAAAGAAAGAAAGCAAGCAAGAAAGAAAGAAAGAAGAAAGAAAGAAAGAAAGAAAGAAAGCAAGCAAGCAAGAAAGAAAGAAAGCAAGTAAGAAAGAAAGCAAGCAAGCAAGAAAGAAAGAAAGAAGAAAGCAAGCAAGAAAGAAAGCAAGAAAGAAAGAAAGAAGAAAGAAAGAAAGAAAGAAAGAAAGAAAGAAAGAAAGAAAGAAAGAAAGAAAGAAAGCAGGCTGAGCAAGGCAGCATGAAGCACTTCGTGCCGCTCCTTCACAGCTGCCTGCAGTGATGAACTGTCACCTGGAAGTGTATGAGAAAACAGTCCTTTCCCTTAGTTACTCTTGGTCATAGTGTTTATCACAGCAACAGACCTGAAGAAAAGACATGGCCAAATCATGGGACCTTACCTCTGAGGTGAAGTGTGGCTTCTTTGTTATGTTTTTGGTATATAGATATTTAGTGTACTCCGTTTATAAAAGTGGAGCTTTTAGTGTTATAACATGATTTGATTATCTTTGTTCACTATTAGGTTTTACATTTTATCCAAAATATTTTTATTGGTATGATAAAGGAATTAGTTTTGTGGACATATTGGTGGAATTTCTGACGGCTGCGACAAAATATCCTTAAGAAATAAGGGCATGTCTCGGCTCATGGCTTAAGAAGGGGTGCTGTCTGTCATGGGCTACTTCATCCGCAATCAGGAAGAAGAGACAGGAAATGTTGGTGTTCCACTTACGTCCTCCCCTGTGTTCAGTTTGGGGCACCACTGCATTGATAATGCCACCCATATCTAGGGTTAGTTAATTAAACCTTCCTGGAAACAGTTACAAATATTCTTACACATGTTTTTACAGTGATCCTAAATCCAGTCATCTTAGTAATGGAGGCTATCACAGCTCCACCCTTTGTCAACCTGACACCTAAACCCTACACTTTAAATCATTCCATCCTGTCTCCTACAGTCGTATTTTTGCCTCATAATGCAAAATACATTTAGTCCATCTTTAAACATCCCAAACCGTAGTCTTTCACTGTCCTGACACTTTTCAAAAGTTTCAAATGCTAAGTCCCTTCTGAGACCCAAGGTAATCTCTTAGTTGTTAGCCTCACTAAAATGGAAAAAAAAGAAAAAAGTACTTGCAATCCAAATGACATAGTGAGGAACAGAAGGATGGCAAAGAAGAATTGGATCAAAACCAAAATGCAGTAGAGCAAACATCAGCTTCTGCAGCACTGTATCCAGCACCTGGGGCTATTGACAGAATCACCTGGGCTCCAACAGCCTTGGGAAGCCTGTCTTTCTAGATCTGTCAACTGTAGTCCATGTGGCCTTTCTCTCGTGCTGGTTCTTCCTTGTTTCTGCTTTCCTTTCATTGGCAGACATTACACGGTCCTGGCATTTCCAGAACCCTGTTGTCTCCATTGTAAATTAGACTTTGGCTTTCTAGATCAATATATGACCCATCAGGTCCTCCTTGAAGGTTGGATGTCGCATTTTGCCTCACATTTTCCTCCCATTAAAATATTTTAAAGCAGTGCTTCATTTGTGTCTAATGTGCATGACTCATTTTATTATTGTAATAAAAGACTCAGACAACTTTTAAGGTACTTTTTCCATTAAAAAATGTAGATATGTTTTTTGCTTGCATGTGTTTGTCTGTGTACCATGCACATGCAGAGGTCAGAACGTGTTGGATCCTCTGGACTGGAGTTAACAGATGGTTGTGAGCAAATGGGCCCTCCAAAAGAGCAGCCAGTGCTCTTAGCCACTGAGCCATCTTTCTTCAAAACAACTTAAAGGAGGAAATATTTTTTGTGTGTCATGGTTTCAGGAGGCTCACCCTATGGTCTCTTTGCCCCATGTCGTTGGACAGTACTCTGTGATGACTGCAATGAATAGGGACTGCTCTTTACTTTCTGGCAAATAAGAAGCAGGGGCAAAGAAATACAGAAAATAGCTATTGAAGGATTGATTTCTCTATTGGCCTATCTCCTTCAGCTGGACCTGCCTCCAGCATTCTGTGACTGGTTGCATTCCATGGCTCATGGCTTTGCTCAGCAGCTTTGACCTCTGCATCCATTCATTGTCTTATACTCTTGAACACTGAGTGACCTCACATATTCACACCTCTAAGATCCCTGTACCTTGAAAGGCAACATTTTCACATGTTCTAGTGGTTACGTTGGAGACGTCTTTGGGTGTCACTGTTCTGTCCGCCACTTGGAATTCTCAGATCTTACTCTTGTTTCATTTTTTTCTTCTGTTGATTTTCTTCTTCCCTATTCCAGTTTTCTTCCGGCAACTTTTATAGTCTCTCCTGGCTCTTTCTTTTTTCTAATTTAGACTTTTAAAAATAAAATATTTTTTCTACATTTTGCTATCTTTTTACAGATATCTATTGATTTTGTTCTGAAATTTTTTTATTTCCTGTTTCTTCTCTTTTAATGAAAACTAAAATTAATCTCTAATACCTAAGCACTGTTTTGCAGTTTTCATCTGTTCCATGACCTTGTTTTTCTCATGAATTCTCATTGTTTGTCTTACTGTCATTAAGGCTTTATTCATGATTTCCTTGTAATAAGTTCCTAAGGTGTTAGAAAACCTTTCTTTGTTCCCTTTGTTAGAGAAAGGAACACAATCAAATGAGATTCCTAGGGTTATTTTGAGACTTCAAGGCAGGATGGCTTTCTCTGCAGAATAACAGAGTTTAATAATTTCTGGAAGGAAATAATTCCAGGAAGGATTTCGGACCTGGGCTTTTTTTTTTTTTTTTTCTAGCCACAGATGATTCTCTCAGCCTTTTCTGGCTTGGAAGAGCTTTCAATCACTGTTGTTTTCCGGCCATTTTGACAGTATTACTTGAAAATAATGACAGATTCTTTTCTTGTTTTTCTGTATTACCAGGAGTGCAGGAATGCACCTGTATTTCAACGCGCGGCGTGATTATTTTTGCTTTTGTGACTGTTAAATTATGGCATTGGGTGAAGTAAGTTAAATTTCATTTCCTGCTGGCCAAGAGTTTTGAAACAGTTATGACTACAAATTGGTTTTTATAGGACAAACACTTTTGCATTTATTAAAGTAAAAATTTTACTAGATTAAAAAAATTAAGCTATATTTCTTGTTGGTTATTTTTTTTTATAAATCAGCCATGAGTATCAACTGATTTTGATACAGGATGATAGTGTTTGCATGGGTTGGAGTCATATGGAAATGCCATTTTTGGTCAGTTAGTGTGCTTTGGGTGGTTGAGTTCATGTGTTGGGGGGTGGGATTTAGACTGAATGAATTACCGCACAGGGTTAATGGTGCTACATCGTTTCCCTTGTCAACAATCACCTCCCATTTATCTTCCTGTGACTGCAGTTCCCGGTTAGAATCACAGAACCTTAGTGTGCTAGTGTTTGTGCGTAACACAATCATTGCAGTACAGTGGGAAATACGGGTTATGATAGTGCTCACTTGCACAGCAACTCATAGAGTCATATTTGACAAACAGCATTTTCTGCTCAACTGCTAATTAGGTACCCTTTTGCTTTTAGACAATCCCTTTCTTATCGGTGACTCACTTAAAATTTTTTGGTGAGAAGTTTGCAGCTTTCCTTGTCCTCCTTAACTAGACTGGTACCAGGAAGGACCAGGGACAATTCCCCAAGTAGCAAACATACTCTGTTTGTCCCTATGCATGTATCAGCAACCTTATTCAGCATAAGAGAAATATTTACTGTAGACATCCAGGAATGAATAGGCAACTTCAAGTTCGTCCCAATGGGAAGAGTTCCTATTTCCACCATCCCTCAGGACCATTTTACATGGATAAGGCATTTGTCTCAGGTCACTTGAAAATCTAGTAGTTGAGTTGCTGAGAGAATTTAAGAACACCAAGAGCTCTCTCTCCAAACTACAAGGATGCCTGTTGAGGAAAGCTTAACTTTCCCTGTGACTTTTTGTTTGGTTTTGAAATTAAACCCTCTAATGGGATTGTTAGAGAGATCTAGGGAAGGCACATATAATATAAACACAATTGGGATCCATCAACCATCATGGCTGAGCATGACTGCGTATTCTTCGTTAGGTTGATTGGCAAATATTGAAATTGTATTCTGCTTGACTCTGGACTGGTTTATTAACTCAAGTGACCACTGAAGTATGGCAGGAGGGATGGACAGCCACTTCTGAAGGCTTATGAAGGAAGGCTCTTCTTGCTTAGAGCTGGGAGCATCCGTGTGAGAAACTCAGTTACTTCAAGTTGCTGTGCTGTGGAGAAGCTAGAGCTGCCAGAGCAGAGCTAACGCAAAGGCCGTGTAATCTCAATTGAGGCCGAGGCATCGCAGAAGAGCAGGTATGACTCTTCGCCATTGATCCTCACAAATGTTTCCAATTTGTAAGGCAAACATGGCTGTTTAAATAGTTATAACTTTGGATGGGTGGTTACACCCCACTGGTTTCTCCAACATCTCATAAGGACTGCTTACCATAACTCACACCAGTGCCTGGCTGAACTGAGCTCACTTTAGGATCTTGAACCTCCCGAATGCAAAGCTGTCAGCTGTAACTTAACTGCGTACTGCGGAATACGGAAAGCTTTTATGCTGACCTGAGATGAAAGAGCCTGGAAAACATTATCCTAGACAGCTGGTAACTAAAGCTTTTGAAACTTGGAGCTATGATTAATCACTGTGTGTGGAAACCGATCATGCAGATAAACCCAAGGTATTCCCTTTGAGTCTAGTAAGGAGTAGATTCCTGATAAAAATGTCAAGTTTCCTGTTCATGTGTGAAGTGTCTTCCAAGTTTTTATTTCTGCAGGAGGACTGGGATTCTTAACTTTTTCTGAAAGCAGAGCAGAGAGATTCAAACAAATCTTTTATCATTAGTTCCAGCAGTATATATGAAACATTAACATGAAGTAGTATATAGCAAAAGATGAACTTATTGTAGCCATCACTGTACTTGTTTCAAACTGAACTTACTGTAGCCATTACTCTACTTGTTACAAATTGAACTTACTGTAGCCATTACTCTACTTGTTACAAACTGAACTTACTGTAGCCATTACTTTACTTGTTGTAAACTGTAAAGCAACGGAATCACATGAGTATGATTCTGTTAGCAGTGTCCATGCAATTTACCAAGACAAGATGGTAGACTATGAATGTAGCAGATGCTTAGGACCTTCCAGGTTTGATTTTCGTATTAACGACTAAAAAAATCTCCGCAGTGTACTATGGCTAAATATTCCATCCTTTGATCTTTGGTAGATCGCTGCTTAGATATTCCACAGGAAGCTGTTTTCTTATCTCCCCACTTTCCAATTTGCTTTGAGTGTATTTGTGAGTGTGTCTGCGCTATCTCAGATTCCTCTGGAACCCCCACACTTAGCTAAGAGTAGAACCCCCTTTGGTCATTGAAATGCAATTTAGAGGCCAAAAAATAGTGAAGGACTCTGGAGTTCATTGCCTGATTTTGTTCCAAGGCTTAAACTGAAGATCAGTTTATTTCTAAAAGACAAAATGTTTCAGATGGGTCTCCTTGAGTAATGCAGCTATCTGTATGGGTCACAGGGGTCAAGTAGTGGCCATTCATCTCTAGGGCACATAATGGTATATCCTGAAAGGGTCATGAAAAGGTACTACTGTTTGTTCATTCCATTTTGTGGATTAAGTTCTTACAATCAGACATGAGTTATCTGTCTGATGGGAGAAAGGCAGATGGGAGAAAGGCAGAGGCCACTCAAAGTCTGACTTTGTTGTCTGTGTTTATTTGTCACACTGTTGTTTGGTTAAGAGTACACATGCTGCTGTGGCATCATGATATTTACATACTTTCAAGATCTGTTTTCTTATTAGTAGAAATAGGAGTGGTTTAGGCCAGAGGAAAATATTTGCTAAATTTTAGTTTTGGCCAGCTATTTCTGCCCATGTTGTTTTTTGGGTGTAGTTCTGTCAATTCTCGTTTTGTAAAAGTGGTGGTAAATATTGGTAATAATTCTTGAAAAAATAGTGAAGGGTTTTTCTTACATGTTACTATACTACATGTTCTTAACTTAGCAAGGACATTCATGTCTTTCATTATTATCGTAACAAGAAAAGCAGCTCTGCCCCCTGTTTACCAATGTTAGGGCTCTTATAGAACCCCTCCCCTGCCCCAGCTCATCACCATACGAATCTGCATGTGATGAATGCTGGGGAAAACAGCCTTTGTGTCTACATTTCTCAGGATTCGAATAGGTTCAAAGCTGGAAATGGGGTAGTTATTCCTGCTGCCTGCCCATCCCTGATGAGGATCTTGCCATGTTTGCAGCATCCCTTGTCAGTGCTTCTGAGAGATTTTGTGGGTGTGGACACTGGAAACAGATAAGAGGAAAACCCCAACGATAAGCTGGCAATTCTCGACCTTAATGGCTTGGATTCCAAAACCAAGAAAGTACCCATTGCTCCATATTTATAGACGTTTTAATGGAATGGGTCCACGAGAAATCAATGTTGGGTAGTCATTGGACTAAGAGTAATTTTTGTCACATTACCTGTCCCTCATTTTATTTCCTGTGCTCAGACAAATGAGGAAGTTACTAAATGCCAAGTAAATGTTTACTGCAATGGAAAATAATTGATAAAAAATATTCTTTCAGTAAATTTTATATTACCGCTGTATTAGAAACAGATCACCCACATGTCTCTGCTATGAGTGCAGCGTTTAATGTGTTTAATTACAGGTGCACAAGTTGTAGGTTAATTACTCACTGATCTACATATCATATTTTTAGAATTATGTTGCCTATGTTTAAAGGATGATCATGAATTCTTATGTTGTTATGCATAATAAAGTCTAACTTTTATACTCTGAGCATACAAAAATAACAATCCAAAAATCTACGAAGAGGCTTGACAGTAGAAAAATATTTTTAAAATAAATTTAAGTGATTAATTCAAGTATATGAGTGTTTTTGCCTACGTGTATATCTGTGCTCCTGGTGCCTGTAGAGCCCAGAAAGGTCATCAGATCCCCAGGAACTGAAGTTACAGACGATTGTGAGCTGTCATGTGGGTGCTGGGAATAGAATCTGGAAGAGCAGCAGGTGTTCCTAATTGCTGAGCCATAGCTCCAGCTGCTAGACAAATAGTTTTATTTGTGTCTTTCAAATTCATGGACAGATAACATCTATATTAGCTACCTTTCTCATTGTCATGACAAAGTCCTATGACAAAAGCAACCTAAGGAAGAAAGCAGAAGTCACGGTGCAGGAGCCAGGAAGCAGCTGGTCCCACTGCACCCACAGTCAGGAAGCAGAGAGCAAGGAACCCGAGGTTCAGCCTACTTCTTCCTTTGGAGGCAGTCCAGGATGCCAGCCTACAGAACAGGGCTCCCTTCCTTACCAAGGGCCTTCCAAATTCAGTTGATTTAATCAAGATTAAATCCCTCAGCAGCGTGCTAAGTGACTTGTCTCCCAGGTTCTTGGAGAGCTGATAATGTGACAATCAATACTGACCCTCAGAACATCCTTAAGCTGTTTTAAAAATAAAACTACATTTTAAAGATGAGGTGATATGTCTTGCAGTAAAAACATGAATATAAGAAGAAGCCTTAATTAGAACTGTCTAATGTTGTTTTTGCATAATTAGATTAGTCGGGCACCATTTGTTGAATTTGGTGATTAATATTTGCTCTTGATATATCTTTTAGTAAAGCTGTGTTTAATCCTAAACAGCTGTATAACCAAATCATCACACAGAGCCTAGGATTTATTTAGTTAACCTAGAATACAATGCTGGGCAATAGTTACTCCATCCTAAACCTCCAAGCCCACGTAGTTCCTACCATTCAGATTCACCCATTATACTTGCTTTTAGTGATATCTTAGGTCTGGTTCATTTCTCCATGTTGTTCCAAGACCTCTCCTCCAGCTTCTCCTCTCAGCTTCTGCTCCTCTTCTTCCTCCTACTCCTTCCTGTCCTCTTGCTTCCTTCCTCTCCTCCCACTCTGGACCAGGATGTCCCACACTATCCTCTCCATTGCTCAACATTGTGGCTGGTTGTTTTAACTGACAAATTGGAGAACAAATGGTGGCATGTTTACACAAACTTGAGACAGGTGATGCTTAGAATAAATATCATAATGCAATGTCCTGATTGAAACCAGATAGTGGGGGAGAAAAATCAGCATTTGAATGAACAAGGGTAAGGGGTATACACTCCAAAAGAACATTATACCAACAGTCTAAAACATCTCTAAGAGAATTAGAAACACATTACATATTTCTTAAAACAGGCGAACAGCTTGTTAATAAGAAGTGAGGAACTTTGACATAATCCCGACAGTAGATATTCTTTGCTGCTCTCAGTTTTTATTATCCTGGTACACGTTGCTTGGCTACGAATGGGATTTCAATATACTACAGTATGCATGGGCCCTAGAAAAACTACACAAAGTAAAACAAGGCAGATAAAAATGGATGACCACCTTGCCATTCACTTAAAAAATCCTGCCACAGGGATACAAACTACAGGTTAGGAGAGGTGGGTGTGGGGAGGAGGCATGAGTGTGAGCTAAGGCACACCATGAGCTAGTTCTACAAAACGGGAGCAGAGATGTATTTCAGGGGAGCAGGTCCTTTAAGAATGCTAGCCACCACACTAGACTTAATTCCAGCTCCTATCAAAGAACTTTCCCAAGCTAGAGAAGGAGGGAGGAAGAGAATGTGTCATGTTTACAAGTTTCTCAAAAGCATGGATGCTCTAAGACAATCAATGGCCTCAGTTTGAGGAATGCATGGCTTGAAGACACTAGATAAAAAGAGACCAGTTTGGCCTGGATATCAGGCCATACTTGCTTGTAGCCACAGAGGTTGGGAAGTATTTGTTAGCTCATTGTATTGTCAGGGGTCGGGGCTCAGAGAAGTGGACCAAGATGGTTTGCTCCCATGATGCCCTGTTTCGTAAGGCAGTTTGGTCTAAAATGAGCAGCAGTTCCTTGGTCTAACAATAAGGACTTAATGTTTAATGAGGAGCGCTGGGAACAAAAGACTTCTGAGAAGAGATGATAATGACAGCTGTGCAACAGAATTGAACCAATACCGTGTAAAAACTGTGAGTGAGAGGGCTGGGGACCTGGCTCAGTGGTGGAGTGCTTGCCTAGCAAGCTGAAGGCCTTGGGGTTGAGACTTGGTTTGGTCCTAGCTCCAAAAAACCAAAAAACCAAACCAGGAGACTTAAAAGAAAGCATGGCAACATATACATTTATGATAAGAGACATCATATACATTCAGAGCTTTCATGTAAAGCAGACAAAACATTCATAGATTTAGTATAAAGATTATAATCAAACAAACTAAAAATAAGTTCACTAAAGGGCTAAGGTATAGCTAAAATGTTAAAATATAAAGTGGCATAAAAATTTAAATGTGAAGAGAATGTAAGAACATGCTTTCTTTTCTTTCTTGCTCCTTTTATTTTATTTTTTCTAACTGCTGGTATGAGCTGCAGAAGTTTTGAGCTCTAGTTCACTGTACTTCAAGCAAATGCTGCCTTCCACCCCATCAACACAGTTTTGTTTTGTTTACTTTTGATCTTGTATTTTAATTATATTTTCCCTTCCCCCTTCTCCCTCCAACCCCTGAATTTTCTATCAGTTAAACATTCAAAAATTATTAGACTTATTAGAATATATATTATCACACCAAAACAACAAATAGAAGGGCAGAGATAAATATCAGGCTGTCCCAGTTGGAGTTTAATGTCCTTGCAAATCCACTTCGCCCTTCTATGTGATGACACCTTCCCCTGCCAGACCCCTGTGAGTTGTATGAAGGGTTTCTATAATAATTTCTTTGTGAGTTGCATGTCTGTGATTTCTATCTGAAATGTGAGTGCATCTCTAGTACATCTGTGTCTAAAACATTCACAATTTCCTTCCCTTCAAAGGCTTCTGAAAGTGGGAGACATTGCTGTAATAATGAATACCTATACCTGCTTCAGGAAATTTAAAAGTGAAGGTTAGGAGAATGAAATCCTAAATGTGCAATACATTAGGGAGATATTAACAACTAATAAAATATGGAAACAAAGAGGCCATGAATTCCAAAGACACCAAGGAGGAATATATGGGAGAGTTTGGAAGGCAAGGAGGAAATGATGTAATTATATTATAATCTCAAAAAAATTTTTAAAAAGATTTTTAAAAAGAAGGGAGAGGTTTATTTAGGCAATTTCAAATTACCTGCATAACCAAAACAGATACTTCAATACATAATTCTGCTAGATAATAATCGAAAACTGTTATCATGATTTTAGTCATAATTTGAAAATTTCCTGTGAATATGGATTGGTTGGTTGGCCTTATTCAAACTTTTAGCCCAAATTGAACTTTGGAAAAGCTGCTCTACAGCTCTCCCTAAGGTCCCCCATTCCTACACGCAGGATTGTCAGGACAGTGAACAGCACTTTACTTCCTCAAACCTGCAGTCATTCGACCACGCGTGCAATGATTCTTCCAGCCCACCATGTTCCTGTATCACAGCTTTCCAAAATGGCTTCTTATTTCCTTGAGTCTTAGTCACCCACAGCTTATGTCAAGATTAGCTCACCACATCCATAAAACACATATGTTGTCTTCCAGAACTTGGACCTATAACTCTTACCACTTTCCAGAACGTTCTTTGGGACTGATCTTCTAGTACCCATCATTGTTACTCTATTCCTGAGTTTTGACCCTAGCCAGTCTCTTTGGGTGACATCCTCACCTTCATGGTGGTTGGTTCAGCCTTCCCTGCAGTTTTTACTAAGAGTGGTGGGAGAGTGATGGGTAGCAGGTGACAGGCACACATCTTCCATGCTTAGCTTCTTATTTGCTGCAGTCCAATGAAATGGCTGTTTAATTGATCTTCTACAGATTCAAATACACTCTATTGCCCTTCAAAAAGCTTTCCCAAAATGCATGCATCGTAATGCCTTCTTTCTAGAATGCTATTATGAACAAATAAAAAGTCATGTTTTCTTTATGTTTATGGGTTCTATTTAGTTTAATGAGTACACACCGAAGAGGTTGGAATTGCCTATTTATGTTGTGTTTGGCATTCTAGACAGGGCAACATTCTCTTGAAAATTAAGCTTCTTAATTCTAAGTATTATGTTGAATAACCAGGTAGACATGGAGCCTCAAATCTATTGCTATTACAGCACAAAGTACCCTAAGCATCCCCAGGACATACGACTTATACTGTATCTACCAATCAAATATAAGCAATGCAGGGAAAGAAAGAGGTTAAATTTTGTGATTCCTTCCTATATTTCTCGAGGCTAGATGCTAATAAGCATTAAATAAACAAAAGCACCTGCATCCCGATTATCTTCTTGAAGAGCAATGTGAAAGTACAGTTATTTTCTTTCAACATAATAGGTTTAAATAATGTTCCTTTTGGATTTGCATGCCTTCAGAGTTTATATGAATCTTGTCATTTCATTGCAATTTTTGTAGAGAGACAGGCTAGGGCTAAAATTTCACCATTATTAGTGTTTTGCAAACAAACATTGCTGTTTAGACTACAATAATCCTCAAGAATTATCATTGCCTAATAATTCAGATTCCAGTAAACATCCGGTGCTGGCTATATTCTCAGTTTTAAGCCTCAGTTTCTAAAGAGATTGCATTTGTTTTAGTTTATACCGATTACATGGCACACTACGGACAAAGAGGTGATCTTTTTCCCTCATGCAACATTTTAGTGATAGGCTTGCAGTTTCAAATGTATTAATGGCTTATTGTGTTAGCTGCTTTTGTGTGGTTGTGACCAAAATACTGGAAGGACCAACTCAGAGAAGGAATGTTTATTTTGCCTCTTATTTCAAGGATTTTAGTTCATGCTTCTGAAGTGTCTAGCACTTTAAGAACACAGCATCACCTGCCAGAAAGCACAATTCAATAAAGAAGCTTGAGGAACACACAGCATTAATGTAGGCAGGAGATCTAATTTCTAAATTAATTTCAGGAGAATGTATTATGTCCCTTCTGATTATAACACTACTGACTTGAAAGAATTATATTCACCACCAACACCCAGTCTCCAAACAAGCTGCCTTGGAAAGACACCATGCAGCCAAGAGTGACTGGAATGCTTTAGCTTTGCTAAGCATGCAGCCATGTGGAAACATTCTTTTATTTCCTATCTTACCGAATGAAGGGAAGTAAATTTTTTGGATTGGAAATAGCAGTAAAATGACCCCAGTGGCTGGTATAATAGAACTGTCCTTTAAGCTTCAGTGACTGTAGTCCTGCTATGCCTGCTGAAAGTCAGATAAAGGAAGTCTTTAGTCATTAGTGCTAAACAACACCAATGGCCTTAGTCATTTTGTAGAGTGAATCTATATATGTGTACCAGGCATGGTTTAGAAGCTATCGTCATTTGATAGTTTATGTTCACATAAACATTTATAAATTAATCTAAATATCTCATCCTATATGTTTGTTTTGCTGGAGTGTTCCCAGTGAAAATTAAGTGCTTAGTCATGAAAACATCTGGCCAAAACTGTGGATGACTCAGGACAAAGTCATTACCATTATTGAAACTAGAAGATCATGGCTTCCTGACAATGAGTCACAATTGCCGTATTCCTCTGCACAGAGAAGTGGTCTCGCTATGTCCACCCTTGCATTGTAGCCTCACCATGGTATTCAGACAAAATTGCAGGCTTTGCCGGTAAAATACCATCACTAAAAAATAGCGCTGTACTTTATCATAATGGGTTTTATTTTGTGGGCATTACTTAATGATTTCACATAGTAACAATGATTTGTTACAATGATTTTTCTCTGTAAATAATACTGATAAAGTCATGAACTATAAGAATCATGAATAATAATAAATAATGTCAGCCACTGTTTGGATGGCTGCTTATGCTAGAATCTAAGACAAAAAACAACCTGGGAGGCAGTTAACCATTTTTATCTTAACTAAAACTAAATCCTTATTATTAACCTTATTAATATAAAAATTAATAAAATGTTATCACTGTCAAATCAAAGTCATTGTCCCGTGATAGTGTTTAATGTTTAAATAAGAATATAAAATATGTAAACACACTTCTTTGAGTTTGAGTAATTGAAAATTGCATAATCTGTCTTTCAGAAAGTCTTGCATAAACATAGTCTCAGTGCTGCCTTACTCCTGTGCCACAGGGTTTGGCTCACAGCTTTAAACCAAGCAATTCCTGCTCAGGGCTTAGAATGCTTGTATGGCAAAGAGAACTAACTTTTTAATGCCTTTTTCTTCTTTTTCTTTTTGAAGCTTGTGACCACTTAGAGGCTTTGCCTCTAATGTACAAATAATGTTTGGATTATATGTTAGTGTATTTAGTGGACAATCTGTGATATGGATTGAGGTGACATTCTCAGTTTTTGAAAATGTTGAATTTCTTTGTAGAAAGAGGGAGACGGGTTGGGGAGGGAAGGAAGGAAGGAAGGAAGGAAGGAAGGAAGGAAGGAAGGAAGGAAAAAAGAAGGAAATAAAGAAGGAAGCATGAAGAAAACTCAGTTTCCATCCTGGATCAGTCATCTGAGAGTTACTTAATAACAGTAATAAAATAATATTTAGCATTTTTTTTCAAATAGTATTCCAAATTGAGCAACTATTTTCACAGGAAGGATGGCTTCCTCTAGCACTGACCTTGTTTCAGGATCAGGAGAATAAACCATTGTTGAGCCATGACAACATCCATCTATTAACCAAGAATTTGGGGAAATTTTGAGTTAGTTTTTTTTGTGTGTGTTGTTTAGTTCTGGGCAGGCTGACTCTCGTGTGTTTGTAAAATTTAGCTCCAACCAGATTGAAATACGGAATAAATTAAACCAATTTGTTTAATGACAAAAGTACCACTCATTCTTTTAAAATGAGAGATACAATCCAGAATGGTGGGCCTCTTGCCAAAGATGAAGGTCTACATGAAGATTGGGTTTCATGGCTAAAGATGAAATTTGTCATACATGATAATGCCAGGATCTTAGACTAGATTAAGACAGTGCCAGCCTTCTGAGCTCAAGTATTTAGTCTTGGTGTTGAAAAATATTGAATCTTAAGATGGAAGAATATTAATTGTAATATTAATATTAAATAATTTTAACATTAATATAATCTCAAGATACATAGTTGGTAGAACTGTAATAATTTCACATGGTAGTCTAGTTGAAAGATGATAGTTTATACAGCTAGTTTATTCAGTGGCTGACATTTATTAAGCATACACTTGACAGAGAACATTTTTATTTTCTTTAATTCTTTTACTTCTTTCTAATAAACATCATTAGGGCCGTATTTCCCTTTCCATTAGTGATACCTGGATGGATCCGTACCATACAGTCAGTCTGGGCAAGCTGGGCCTATCTACCATGTCAATGTCATGCTTGCACTCAGGTCTCTTCTCTCTTCCTGTCATTCTCATCTGCTATGCTACTTAACAACCTTCTGTAAGGACGGAGTTCCCTGTCCTTCCCCAGCTTCTCTCTTCTGTTAATTCCCCTTCCCCTGGTGAGCTCCATACACCCCGGATAGAATAAAGAAGGAGGAATCATATACTCTTTCTTCAGTTGGTGATGATGTCATCTTCTTTGACCAAACCATTGCTCTGGTGAATTCTTGTGGCCAGGACAGCTCAGAGAGAAGATCCTTCTGGTGCTGTTTTTATGGACCATGTGTTGGTCTGTTCCATTTTGCCTCAAGGGTCTTCCTGTTGTCTCATTGTTTCAGTGTTTTCCTCCACCTCCCATTTCTGACCTTTTTGTTTTGTTTTGTTTCTGATAGACTTGATTATGCGGATTGTTGACTATTTGGGAGAAATGAAAAAGAACTGGAAAAACACATCAACTTGTAGCCACATCCCCAAACAACCAGGACCCTCGTATTTACTTGGGTACAGATGTGTAAGGCTTGCCCTGGGCTCAGTAGTCAGCATGCAGTTCCTTTGGTGTGAGTCACTTAACTAGGATTTATGCACAGAAGAACTGCATAGCATCTTCTGGACCCATGAACTACTTATGTGTGCTAAACTGTATAAATGTTGGTGGAGGGAGAATATACCCTCCCAAGAACAGAGTTTATGGCAGGAGCAGTCATGTGTCAACCTCAAGGTAAACATGAAGATATCTAGGCACAAGGGTCCTGAAGAACAAAGAAGACCCATAGCAAATGGGAAGGAGAGAGGCAGACAGACGGTGGATGCAATAGTGGACACTCTGGTCAATGTCTGAGACCTTGTGTTAAACCTGAAGTGAAAGTCAGAGATTTCGATGAGTTATCAAGAACCGAGAATAGTTCTGTTATTATTAGTAAACATTTCCCTCCTAATATACGTATTAAAAAATCAGTGTGGAATCATTAAAATTCATTATTAAAAAAATAGAAATGAAGCCGGGTGTGGTGGTGCATGCCTTTAATCCCAGCCCTTGGGAGACAGAAGCAGAGGCAGAGGCAGAGGCAGAGGCAGAGGCAGAGGCAGAGGCAGA
>NW_026592890.1:2437202-2492973 GCF_907164565.1 Psammomys obesus
GGCAGAGGCAGAGGCAGAGGCAGAGGCAGAGGCAGAGGCAGAGGCAGGCGGATCTCTGAGACTTTGAGGCCAACCTGGTCTGCAACCTGCTATACAAAGTAATTCCAGGACAGCCAGGGTTTGTTACACAGAGAAATCCTGTCTCAAACAAAACAAAACAAAACAAAACAAAACAAAAAAAAACAAAACAAAAAAAAAACAAAACAATAGAAAAGGTATAGTAATGAATAACAATGACACCAGTGCATACTTTTTACTAGTGAGTCATCTATGACAGCAGCAGCTGCTGTGAGAGCCTGCACGTGCTCTCTTGAGGAGCTGACTGTGTGATACCCTGGAGGATGCAAAGATGTGTGAAAATATCTGAAATGCTACAGAGCACGTACTGAGATCTTACCTTTGCCAACATGGGCTGCCCAGAGGCTGTTTCCTGATACACTATTAATAATTCTTTCTCACTTTGTGAAAGATATATCTCACTGTAATTTAATCAAAGCAGTACTTTTTTGCATAGAACCATCATGCATTTTAATTTGAATGTCTAAGTGGCTTTAAGGGCTCACAGGACAAAGCTGACTTCATTATGGATTTGTCTTCTTCCCCTCTTAGTGTTAAAAAGAATTCAGGATTAGAAAATAATTATTTACATAAGTTTTTTTTCAACACAAAGAGAAACCCTTGAAAGGGCTCAATTAAATATTTTACCTAAAACATTCAGACTAATGGAGGAGAGTTATTTCTAAACCATCCAGTCTCTTTTTGTCTTCATGCATTAGCAGAATAATTTAATTTTGGTATACAACAGTCTCACTAAAAGCAGTTTATTCTCTTGTGATTAATTTTATCTCCTGGCTTCCATTTTATTCAGTCGCGGGAAAGGCTCTCCTGCTGCACAAATTCTCTAAAGGTTTATCAGGATGCCGTGTGGAGCCCTGTATCCAAATCTCAGTGAGTGTAGGCCCTACTGCTGAGGATCTGCCATCATTGCCCTGTGACTCAAATGCTGACTTCGTGGGTATAAACAAGGTCCTTTGACTACACAGCAAAGTCCAGGGATGAAGACAGGTTAGAGCAGTGAGTATAGTGGGGTGCCGAGGGAAAGGAGGCAGAGAGAAGCCCGATTTCTGTAAATCAGCGTTCCCTATCCACCCCCTCCCGAATGTAAAGCTGTCTTCTGGGACGAAGAGAGCAAACCCCATCCGTGCTGTTCTGACGCATCAGCCTTCAGCAAGCTGCTCTCCTTTTCATATGCTCCCTGGTAGCAGAGGCCCGCTGTATAACGTGATTTAAAAGTGTTACTTCTAGACATCTGAAATGCACACACGTGAAGTAAGTAGAAGGCTTGAGGAGTTTACTCATCTTTTGGTGGTTTTGTCAAAGAGGAAAGAGAATACTAAAAAAATTATCTCATATGTTGATACTTGAGAGTATTCTGTAGGGGAGACAAGTGGCGCTCCGCGCTTGCGTGGATTTGCTTTGAATGTGTTATATAGTTGGCGCGAGGCACTGGTTCCCAAGAAAACTACAATTATTGGCAGCTTTCTCTAGTTTACTGTAAAAATATTACTCCTTTTCTGAATACCACGACATAAAATAGATGGGAACTGACATCTAAGGTTTTCTTTATTTCCTGTGGTTCCCAAATTATCTCTGCAACTTGAACCTGTAGTCAGCGAAGCGTCTTTTCGTTCAAAAGAGGCGTCCTGGCCGCTGACGGTCCAGACACGCATTTCCAAATATAAATGATTCAGAGATAATCTGATGATCAGGCACACCTGTTCCCCAAAGCTGTGAGGAGTAGCTTCTTTCTTACCTGATCACTGTGCAGCTGCTGCCTGCCCTGCACTCTACTGCTGAGCGTGGTTACAGCAGTCACACCTCTTAGTAAAGAGTGCGTTCACGCCTAACCTGATGCTCAGCAGTGTTGGCATGATGTCACTTAACATCATTGCTCCTAGGTTTCCTAACCTGTGCATGTATGAGTGTATGATACACATATATAGTTATATATATATATACACATATACATATAATATTCGCATAAACATATGTCCACATATACACATTAACATGTATGTATAAACATGTACATATAAACATACATATATATGAGTAGGTATATATATGTATTCACACATGTATATATATACATATTTCATATATACATATACATGAAATCTAAGCCAATCATAGTTTTTTACCTCATTGGCTTTGTCAAGGTGAATGAGCTCATTAGTTGATACAAGTGAATATCCTTGGGCAGAGCCGAGAGACAATATTTCCGGGGAATTATAAAAAGTGGATGTTTGGGGTTTGTATTATAAAAATATTACCTATCATGTTTATTTTCAGAGAGCCCCCGAGGTGAGTTGAGAGCAGTTATGTATCTTCGGGTTGATAACGCTGCTGAGACCTGAATGACTTCCAGCATCCGTGCTGCCCCTGGTGCTGGCCCAAGCTGGATGCTCTGGGCAGAACACTGATATGTGCTGTCTCACTCCCCCAGCTTTCCCACCCTGATCTCCAGGCCTCAGCTGTCCAGAGCCGTCTATTAAATTCCTTCTCTGATTGGATTAGCCTGAGGTGATCTGTTGTGGCTAAATAGATACTCCTAGTAGCAAACTCCATTTGGATGTTTCGGGAAAGGAGACTCAGAAGGGCTCTGCGTTTCGTTCACGGCCTTTATGGAAGTCCACGGATTTTTCAAAAGGAATCCAAAATTGACTCAGCCTTTTTGAAAAAGGTTTATTTTTTATGTGGTCATGCCAAATACATGTGTGCGCTACGTGTACAGGTGCCCTGAAGACCACAGATGAAATCGGATCCTTCTGGAATCGGGTTTGCAGGTGATTGTGAGCTGCCTGAGGTGGGTGCTGGGAATCAAACCCAGATCTTCTGGGAGAGCAGCCGGCGTTCTTAACCACTTAGTCATCTCTTCTGCTACAATACAGGGTAGTATTACATCGCCGTCCAGGCGCTCTGTTTATGATAATAAATTCTTGGTAATAACTCATTTAAAAGTACTATGTGTTTAATTAAGCCATCTCTGACCATATCAATAATATACTAAATATAGGGCTATAAGGGATTAGTTTTTTTTTTCTTTGGGAGAGATGATTTTTAATTAAAAAAGAAGATGCATGTTTTGTTTTATTTTGAGTATCATAGAGCAGGGCTGCGGAATATTGGGACATCAATGAGACCTTACTTTGAAGGCGTCTTCATGTCCAATGCTCTGCCTGAGATTTTCACCATCTTACTATCCTGGTCCCTGTTCATGTGGGGACTTTCTATTGTAAAACATTCAATGCAGAAGGAATTTTAAAACATACTGTATGGACAATAACAACGAAGTGATGAAGTATAGGTCTCACTCATAGTGTTCACTTAATTGATTAAAATGAACTATGCTATAGATAATTTGTTAAGATAGAGGTAGGAGCAGAGAACAGTATTTATAGGATGAAGTTTGAATGGAGACAAGCCATTGAAACTCTTTCAGGAAGTCATGAAGGCTGCAAATTTGAGTCGCCCAGGATCACAGCTCTGGGGCATCTCTTAATTTTCACTTGAAGATACACAAGAGTGAGCTAGATTGCACTGGGGATCCTCCAACAGGAAGAGCAGGGCCTTCTCTGTATGTCTGAAACAATCCCACTAGTCTTACTGGGTCAGTTCATCCGGTGTTGATAGAAAACAACCTAGGTTGCCTTAGGAACAGGACATAAAGATAATCTTCTAGGTAAGGCATGGGTTCTGAAGGAAGTTTTGAATCATACTCCATTTTCTCATTTCTCTGCCTTTGTACTGGCTGCTCTGAGTCTATAATCTCTCTGAAGTTTTCCTGGAAAGATACACTCTCTCTTTTACTGTCTTTCTCCTTCTGTTCTGTGCTTCTCTGCTGCTTTCAATTTAGACATAGTTTTACTTTGTACCTATCTGTTTAAAAAAAAATCTCTTTTCCTTCCATCTGACCCTAGCCTATCAGGTCTCATCAGGACTGGCTGCATCATCTTCCTGTGTGGCCTGGCAAGGCGGCAGCCCCCAGAGGGAGGTGATCAAAGAGCCAGCCATTGAGCTCATGTCAGAAACAGCCTATGTATCCCACTTGGAAACTGAGCAGCCTATGGGCTTCCTCTGAACAGGGGTCTAGGTCCTCTCCATGCAAGGTCATTGACTGAAGTATCAGTCTCTGCACTCCCCCCCCCCCCAGGATTTTTGGCTTTGTTGTTCTCCTGTTCCCTTCAAGTCTTTTTATCTCCCTCTTCCCTATCAGGGGATTAAGGAAAGGCCATAGGGGGAGAAGAGGGAGGCTGGGTGGGACTGGGAGGAGAAGAGGGAGGGGGCTTCAGTAGGGATACAAAATGAATAAATTTAAATAAATAAATAAATAAATAAATAAATAAATAAATAAATAAATAAAGGAGGTGGGGCAAGATGGCGGCGCCGGGAGGACTCTCATTCTGAGCAGCAGCACAGCAGGATCAGCACGGTGACCAGCAATCAGAACTCACAGCCATAAAACACAAGTGATTGTGTTTCCCAGGTGAGAGGATACCCCACGGTGAGGGATTCAATCAGCTTTAACTCACCCAGCTAAACCTCGGAAGAGATCCCGGTTCTGCCAGGCACGCTTGGTCACCAGCCCAGAGCCACACGCCAGCATGATCTGGTCACAGTCCCAGACTGAACTGTGGGCCCACAACATCACAGACTGGATTTTCCAGTCGAGAGAAAACCCCACGGAGCAGGAAATGAGTGGGACCGACCTTAGGTCACCCAGACATCCCTGGAAAAGACTCGGGTTCCACAGGTGCCCCAGGAGCCAGCCGAGCTAGAGCCGGGGACCCAGGCTCCAGCACAGATGGGGAAGGACACTTCATACACATCAAGGGAAAATTCCACCAGGAAGACATCATAATCCCGAACATCTAAGCCCCAAATAGAAGAGCACCCACATTTGTTAAAGAAACATTGATAAATTTAAACCACATATAGATCACCACACATTAATAGTGGGAGACTTCAACACCCCACTCTCAACATAGGACAGGTCAACAAAACAGAAATTAAACAAAGAAACAATGTCTCTAACAGAGGTCATGAATCAAATGGACCTAAAAGACATTTACAGATCTTTACACCCAAACACAAAAGAATTTACCTTCTTCTCAGCACCTCATGGAACCTTCTCCAAAATAGACCATATAGTTGGTCACAAAGCAAGCCTCAACAGATACAAGAAGATTGAAATAATCCTTTGTATCTTGTCTGATCACCATGGAATAAAGCTGGACCTCAACAACAATGGAAATAGCAAAAAACCTACACACACATGGAAACTAAATAACTTGTTACTAAATGACAGCTGGGTCAGGGAAGAAATAAAGAAAGAAATTAAAGTCTTCCTATAACTCAATGAAAATGAAGACACAACATACCCAAACTTGTGGGTCACAATGAAAGTAGTGCTAAGAGGAAAGTTCATAGCACTAAGTGCCTTCAAGAAGAAATTCGAGATAGCTCATTCAAGCAACTTAATGGCTCACTTAAAAACCATAGAAAAAGAAGAAGCAGACACACCAAAAAGGAGTAGACAGCTGGAAATAATCAAACTCAGGGCTGAAATCAATCAATTAGAAACAAATAAAACAATTCAAAGAATCAATGAAAGGAAGAGCTGGTTCTTTGAGAAAATCAACAAGATCGACAAACCCTTAGCCAAGCTAACTAAAAGGCAGAGAGACACCACCCAAATCAACAAAATCAGAAATGAAAAGGGGGACATAACTACAGACACTGAGGAAATCCAAACAAATCATCAGGACTTACTTCAAAAGTCTATATGCCACAAAATTTGAAAATCTAAACAAAATGGACAATTTTCTTGATCGATTTGACTTACCAAAGCTGAATCAGGACCAGGTAAATCAACTAAATAGTCCTATATCCCCCAAAGAAATAGAAGCCGTCATCAAAAGTCTCCCATCCAAAAAAAGCCCAGGACCAGATGGCTTCAGCGCAGAATTCTACCAGACCTTCAAGGAAGAGCTAACTCCAATTCTCTTCAAACTATTCCACAAAATAGAAACAGAAGGAACATTACCAAACTCATTCTATGATGCCACAGTCACCTTGGTACCTAAACCTCACAAAGACTCAACAAAAAAAGAGAATTTCAGGCCAATCTCCCTTATGAACATTGATGAAAAAATACTCAACAAAATACTTGCAAACCAAATACAAGAAAACATCAAAGATATCATCCACCAATACCAAGTAGGCTTCATCCCAGGAATGCAGGGGTGGTTCAATATATGGAAATCCATCAATGTGATCCACCATATATTAACAAACTGAAAGAAAAAAAACACATGATAATATCCCTAGATGCTGAAAAAGCATTTGACAAAATCCAACATCCATTCATGTTTAAAGTATTGGAGAGATCAGGGATACAAGGCACATATCTAAACATAGTAAAGGTGATATACAGCAAGCCTATAGCCAACATCAAACTGAACGGAGAGAAATTTAAATCAATCACACTGAAATCAGGGACAAGACAAGGCTGCCCACTCTCTCCATATCTCTTCAACATAGTGCTGGAAGTCCTTGCTAGAGCAATAAGACAGTTGAAGGAGATCAAGGGGATACAGATTGGAAAGGAAGAAGTCAAATTATCACTATTTGCAGATGATATGATAGTATATGTGAGTGTCCCCAAAAACTCTACCAGGGAACTCCTACAGCTGATAAACACCTTCAGCAAAGAGGCCGGATACAAAATTAACTCAAAAAAATCAGTCGCCCTCCTGTATACAAAAGACAAAAGGGCTAAGAAAGAAATTAGAGAAACAACACCCTTCACAATAGCCACAAATGACATAAAGTACCTTGGTGTAACCCTAACCAAGCAAGTCAAAGACTTGTATGAAAAAAATTTCAAGTCTCTGAAGAAAGAATTAGAAGAAGATATGAGAAGACGGAAAGATCTCCCATGCTCATGGCTGGGCAGGATTAACATAGTAAATATGGCCATTTTACCAAAAGCAATCTACAGATTTAATGCAATTCCCATCAAATTGCCAGCACAATTCTTTACAGACCTAGAAAGAAAAATTCTCATCTTCATATCGAATAACAAGCAACCGAGAATTTCTAAAACAAATCTCTACAATAAAAGATCTTCTGGAGGTATCTCCATCCCTGATCTCAAGCTGTACTATAGAGCAACAGTTATAAAAACTGCATGGTACTGGCATAGAAAGAGAATGGTGGATCAATGGAATCGAACAGAAGAACCAGAAATAAACCCACACACATATGGACACTTGATTTTTGACAAAGATGCCAAAACCATACAATGGAAAAAAGATAGCATCTTCAACAAATGGTGCTGGTCCAACTGGATGTCTACATGTAGAAAAATGCAAACAGATCCATACTTATCACCCTGCACAAAACTGAAGTCCAAGTGGATCAAAGACCTCAACATAAAACCAGACACATTAAATCGGCTAGAAAAAAAAAAGTGGGGAATACCCTAGAACTCATTGGTACAGGAGAAAACTTCTTGAACAGAACACCAACAGCACAGGCTCTAAGAGCAACAATCAATAAATGGGACCTCATGAAACTGAAAAGCTTCTGCAAAGCAAAGGACACCGTCATCAAAACAAAGCGACTGCCTACAGATTGGGAAAGAATCTTCACAAACCCTTTATCTGACAGAGGACTCATATCCAGTATATATAAAGAACTAAAGAAGCTGAAAAGCAGCAAACCAAGTAATCCAATTAAAAAATGGGGAACAGAGCTAAACAGAGAATTCTCTGTAGAGGACTATCGAATGGCATGGAAGCACTTAAAGAAATGCTCAACCTCATTAACCATTAGGGAAATGCAAATCAAAACAACCCTGAGATTTCACCTTTACACCCATCAGAATGGCCAAGATAAAAAAACCCAAGTGACAACACATGCTGGAGAGGTTGTGGAGAAAGGGGAACCCTTCTCCACTGCTGGTGGGAATGTAAACTTGTACAACCACTCTGGAAATCAATCTGGCACTTTCTCAGACAACTAGGAATAGCGCTTCCTCAAGATCCAGCCATACCACTCCTAGGCATATATCCAAAAGAGGCTCAAGTACACAAAAAGGACATTTGCTCAACCATGTTTGTAGCAGCTTTATTTGTAATAGCCAGAAGCTGGAAACAGATGCCCCTCAACTGAAGAATGGATGCAGAAATTGTGGTACATCTATACAATGGAATATTACTCAGCAGTGAAAAATAAGGAAATCATGACATTTGCAGGTAAATGGTGGGACCTGGAAAGGATCATCCTGAGTGAGTTGTCCCAGAAGCAAAAAGACACACACGGTATATACTCACTCATATAGACATACAACATAGGACAAACCCACTAAAATCTGTGCATCTAAAGAAACTAAGCAAGAGAGAGGACCCTAACTAAAACAGTCAATCCCCATCCTGAAAGGCAAAGAGGATGGACATCAGAAGAAGAAGAAAACAGGAAACAACCTAGGAACCTGCTACAGAGGGCCTCTGAAAGCCAGAAGAAGAAAACAGGAAACAACCTAGGAACCTGCCACAGAGGGCCTCTGAAAGCCTCTGTCCTGCAGACTGTCAAAGCAGATGCTGAGCCTGATGGCCAACTGTTGGGCAGAGTGAATGGAATTTTATGTAAGAAATGGGAAATAGCAGGAGCTGGAGAGGACAGGAACTCCACAAGGAGAGCAACAGAACAAGAAAATTTGAACACAGGGAACTTCCCAGAGACTCATACTCCAACCAAGGACTATTCGTCGAGATAACCTAGAACCCCTGCACAGCTGTAGCCCATGGCAGTTCAATGTCCAAGTGGGTTACATAGTAATGGGAAGAGGGACTGCCTCTGACATAATCTGATTGGCCTGCTCTTTGATCACCTCTCTCTGAAGGGGCAGCAGCCTTACCAGGCCACAGAAGATGACAATGCAGCCACTTTTGATGAGAACTGATAGACTAAGATCAGAAAGAAGGAGAGGAGGAGCTCCCCTATCAGTGGACTTGGGGAGTGGCATGCATGCAGAAAGGGGAGGGAGGGTGGGATCGGGAGGGGAGGAGGGAGGGGCTTATGGGGGGATACAAAATGAATAAAGTGTAATTAATAAAAGTTAAATAAAAATAAATAAATAAAATTTAAAAGAGAATATTCTGCTTCTTAAAATAATTCTTATCTTTAGTTTGATCATGTTCCTTCTCTGATTGTGTGTGTGTGTGTGTGTGTGTGTGTGTGTGTGTATGTGTGTGTGTGTGTGTGTATGTGTGTGTGTGTGTGTGTGTATTTGGTTGGGGAATATTGGAAGGGATATAGAAAAACACTTAACTTTAAGTCTTTATTCTTGATGAGACCTGCTCAGGCTTGATCAAAAATAAAAAATGACTCCATTCAAAAATGAAAAATGACTTTTTCACATGTCTTTGGATTCTGTAAACTCTATTTAAAGGGGAAAAAAGAAATTAAGTTGCTAAATTTATAAAGCCTTGATATATGCATGAAGCTACTTACATTTTTAATATTAGTCACCAAGGACAGAGAATTACATCCCAGTCTAATATAATAGAGGCATCGGTTTCTCTGTCAGATGAGTCCGTGAAATTTCCTAGAAGACTGAGTGAATTCTGACATTTCCCATGATGCAAAGCCAATATTGTTTTTGTTTATATTATAGGTTTTGTCTCTGATGAAGGAAATAATTAATTAAGAAAAATCTGAAAGAAATTTCTCCATTTGAAATGTTTAAGATTCACTTTGACTCATTTTTTGGCTGTCTGATTTTTTTAAAGTTCTAACATGTCTCACAGGAGTCTGATACCCATGAACTGAGATCAAATTTAAGGATACCATTTCAATTTACAAGGAGAGGATGAAAGAGACAGGGCTTAGCAATAACAGGATTCAAAAACATACAAGATCAAGAGTTCTGATGAATAAATGTTAATAAAGGACTGAGTGCAAACCAAAATAATTATTCACAAATACAGAGTTATTGGGTGCTAGACAGGTAGATCAGTGATTGAATGCATTTTGTTCTTGCTGAGGACTTAAGTTCAATTACCAGCAGGTACTTGTAACTACAGGTCCATGGAAAATAGTGCAGTATTCTTTATTTTTTAAGTTAATTTATTTTAAAATTAATTACAATTTATTCAATTTGTATCCCAGCTGTATCCCCCTCCTTTGTCCCCTCCCAATCCCACCCTTCCTTCCTATTCTTCTCCCATACCCCTCCTCAAGTTCACTGTTGGGGAGGTTTTCCTCCTCTTCTATCTGACTCTGGCCTATCAGGTCTCATCAAGACTGGCTTCATTGTCTTCCTCTGTGGCCTGATAATGCTGAACTCCCCTGGGGGAGGTGATCAGAGAGCCAGCCACTGAGTTCATGTCAGAGACAGTCCCTGTTACCCTTACTAGGGCACCCACTTGGAAACTGAGCTGCCATGGGCTACATCTGTGCAGGGGTTCTAGGTTATCTCCATGAATGGTCCTTGGTTGGGGTATCAGTCTCAGGAAAGACCTCTGAGTCCAGATTTTTTGGTTCTGTTGCTCTCCTTGTGTAGCTCCTGTCCCCTCCAGGTCTTTCTAGCTCCCTCTTCTTTCATAAGATTTCCTGCACTCTGCCCAAAGTTTGTCTATGAGTCTCAGCATCAGCTTTAAAACCCTGTTGGGTAGTCTTTCAGAAGCCCTCTGTGGTAGGCTCCTGTCCTGTTCCCTGTTTTCTCCCTCTTCTGATGTCCATTCTATTTGCGTTTCTGAGTGAGAATTGATCATCTTACCCAGGGTCCTCCTTCTTGATTAGCTTCTTTAGGTGTACAGATTTTAGTGTGATTATCCTATATTATATGTCTAATATCCACTTATAAGTGAGTATATACCGTGTGTGTCTTTCTGCTTCTAGAAAGCTACCTGCAAAGTGCCTTCTAGAAATTTGCCTGCAAATTTCATGATTTCCTTGTTTTTAATTGCTGAGTAGTATTCCATTGTGTAAATGTACCACAGTTTCTGTATCCATTCCTTTGTTGAGGGACATCTGGGTTCTTTCCTGATTCTTGTTATTATGAATAAATCTTCTATGAACATGGGTGAGCAAACTTCTTCATTGTATAGTTGAGCATGTTTTGGTATATGCCTAGGAGTGGTATAGCTAGATCTTGAGGTAGCACTATTCCTAATTGTCTGAGAAAGCGCCAGAATGATTGACAGTGCCATATTCTTGTCTCCATGGGTACCTACACTCACAAATACAAGTACACACCTATTATAGACAAAATTAAACAAAAATTTAAGAAAAGGAAGAAAAATTATTGAACAATCTGGCTACCCATTTCATGTTTTCACACTCAAGGAATAGTTCAGTTAGGGACTCAAAAATCAGTCAATTTCTTAACCTTTTCAATCATTTATTTATTAGTTCCATAAATACATCTTCAGCACATTTTATTTATTATGGAAAATCTGGGGATCTTCTTGGAGAAAATACAGGATTTGTTTTTCTTCCTACTTATACATAGGTTAAGATCTATTGTATATCTCAACAATTATACAGACTCTAGTCTTTCCTAAGATATAGCTGAAGGCAGAGCACATCAGGGTAAGTCTGGAGGACAGATATATTTTTGTATGCCAATTGTAGTTAAACAACTCAATATTAAATCAATTAAATATAAATATTGCTGTTAATGAGGCAAATACATTAATCAGACTACAGGAAAATTTAACTTGCCTTTGAAAGCTACCCCTGAAACATATTCTCACCAATACTTATGTACAGATTATGTGTACTTCCAAAGTTTGTAAAGAGAGATTATCCCCAGTTTCCTGAAGAACTTAATGACTCTAAAGAGTCTGATGGACACATATACTTTTGATTATTTCCAGCTTGGAAAGTAGATACAGAATCTGGTTCACTGTTCTTAGACTTCAGAAGTGACATATTCATTTTTTTCTTGATATTCTTTTTAATTTTTATTTTTTACATTAATTATATTTTATGCGCTTTGTACCCCAGCTGTAGCCCCCTCCCTCATTCCCTCTCAGTCCCATCCTCCCTCCCTCATCTCCTCCCTGCCCCTATCCAAGTCCACCAATAGGGGAGGTTCTCCTCCCCTTCCATCTGATCCTAGCTTATCAAATCTCTTCAGGACTGGCTGCAATGTCCTCTTCTGTGGCCTAGCAAGGCTGCTCCTCCCTTGGGGGGGGGGTTCGAAGAGCTTGTCATTGAGTTCCTGTCAGAAATAGTCCCTGTTCCCCTTAGTAGAGAACCCACTTGGATACTGAGCTACCATGGGCCTACCACAGAGGGCCTCTGAAAGACTCTACCTAGCAGTGTATCAAAGCAGATATTGACTCATAACCAAACCTTCAGCACAGTGCAGGGAATCATATGAAAGAAGGGGGAATTAGTAAAACCTGGAGAGGACAGGAGCTCCACAAGGACCAAATATATCAGGGCACAGGGGTCTTTCATGAGACTGTTTCTCCAACCAAGGCCCATGAATGGAGATAACCTAGAACCCCTGTCCGGATATAGCCCATGATATATTCAATTTTTAAAATCAACACTCACTTCCCCCTCTCTGCCCTGTCATTACCCAAATGTCAACTTGCAACTAAGAGATCTGGGAAGGTAAATGGAGGGTCTAAAATACTGCCTACTTTAGGGACCAAGCTGAGAAAAAGGTTGTTAGAAGTGACCACAGTGCCCAGTTAATGAGCTGGAATTACACCAAGGGGACAGAGAAGGGCTGCTTGGTAATGAAAATGTTGCTTTGATTGAATCCTGGCAAGGGGCCAAAGGTACCAGAGACTCTAAAACATACTGAAGTATTTCTTGATAAAACATTGCCATAGGCCTATGGTAAGTTGTGCATTTGTTTCTTGTAAATGGCGAGGCTGCATCAGAATAGTTCAATAATAGAGTTTAATAATTTACAAAATTGTTGATAAATACTGGATGTAATTGGATCATTCTGTGCAGAAATGATCAAAGATCAAGGCGAACACAGAGAATGGAAGGAGCAGGTGAATATGAAGTTTACTGCACTTAAGGACCAGAGCAAGGTGGAACAAAATGTTTTTAACTGCTAGATGGAAAAGAGTAACCATAGTTCAGTTTGAACCCACTTGAAAACTCTAAACTTTGATGACAGCAAAACAACAAAACAACCACAAACCTCTCAATCATTTGAAGGCATGCTGGTACTTTGTATTTAGTGCCCCAAATTATTCATTCTATAGTTTTGGGAATTTGTTTTAGGAGAAAATTTATATATTCATATAACAATGTACTAAGAAGTTTCAAAGCTTGGAGAAATGTCCTTCTAAACATGGTGACTATGCAGTTAGATGATAGACCTTAAAAACAAGATGGATATAAAGCTAAGGGTATAAGTGAATGCAGTGGTGTGTGTGAATAAGCCATACAACTTCAGATATGATATCTTTATCTCTCTATGTATACATATATAAATATACTAAACATATGTATTTATATAATATATGTATGTATAATATATATGTACATAATACATATAATACAATATAAATAATATATAATATTTGTAAACATATATATATAAACATAGATTCACATCCTTAACTGTTTCAGCCACAGGAAAATTCTAATAATTGTAGAGGTGAGGTCCAGTAGGAATTCTGAATTTCCTGAGTTATCTTTTATTTCTTCTTTTTCCCTTTATTTTTTAATTTATTACAATTTATTCACTTTGTATCCCAGTTGTAGCCCTCTCCCTCATGCCCTCCCAACCCCACCTTTCTTCCCTCTTCTTCTCCCATGCCCTTCCCCCAGTCCACTGATAGGGGAGGTCCTCCTTCCCTTCCATCTGACCCTAGTCTATCAGATCTCATCAGGACTGGATGCATTGTCTTCCTCTGTGGCCTGGTAATGCTACCCCCCTTAGAGGGAGGTGATCAAAGAGTCAGCTACTAAGTTCATGTCAGAGACAGCTCCTGTTACCCTTACTAGGGCACCCACTTGGACAATGAGCTGCCATGGACTACATCTGTGCAGGGGTTCTAGTTTATCTCCATGAATGGTCCTTGGTTGGAGTGTCAGTCTCAGAAAAGACCCCTGGGCCCAGAGTTTTCAGTTCTGTTGCTCTCCTTGTAGAGCTTCAGTCCCCTCCATGTCTTTCTATCTCCCTCTTCTTTCATAAGATTCCCTGCACTCTTCCCAAAGTTTGTCTATGAGTCTCAGCATCAGCTTTAAAACCCTGTTGGGTAGTCTTTCAGAAGCCCTCTGTGGTAGATTCCTGTCCTGTTCCCTGTTTTCTCCCTCTTCTGATGTCCATTACATTTGCCTTTCTGAGTGAGAATTGATCATCTTACCTAGGGTCCTCCTTCTTGATTAGCTTCTTTAGGTGTACAGATTTTAGTGTGATTATCCCATATTATATGTCTAATATCCACTTATAAGTGAGTATATGCCGTGTGTGTCTTTCTGCTTCTGGAATACCTCATGCAGGATGATCTTTTCTAGTTACCAGCATTTGCCTGCAAATTTCATGATTTCCTTGTTTTTAATTGCTGAATAGTATTCCATTATGTAAAAGTACCACAATTTCTGTATCCATTCCTCTGTTGAGGGACATCTGGGTTCTTTCCAGATTCTGGCTATTATGAATAAAGCTGCTACGAACATGGTTGAGCAAAAGTCCTTGTTGTATACTTGAGCATATTTTGGATATATGCCTAGGAGTGGAATAGCTGGATCTTGAGGTAGCCCTACTCCTGATTGAGAAAGTGCCAGACTGATTTCCAAAGTGGTTGATACCTATTATCTTTAGTGAAGTTCCTTCATGTCTAGCCTTCCACCCACGGGCTACATGCAGCTGCATTTAGGTATGAATAGCTGTAAATTTGTTCAACACAAAATTAGAAACATGAAATATTCTGCATTGATGCCATGCATTGCAAGGAAAATATTTTTCTGATGAGGGATGAAAATTTTATTTTTGCAATTTTTATTGAGTAATTAGATTAGACTAAATGTTTCTCAAGTATGTACTCTGTAGATGACAACATCATATTCTGATGCCCAAAGGTTGGACGCTTGGTTGGATTAGTTAAATGATGAGTAAGCAGATAGAAATGTGCTCTTTAAAACCCCTCCATGATCATTTTCAGTGATCTCGGAAGATGGCAGGCAGGGATGGAAGTTGTCTGTGGATTCACCACCTTGGACACCCCTTTCAAAACATGATTTTGCTATTGTGTTTAATTTGTATCATCCAGCCTTCTTACAGGATTCTAGAAAGGCATTTATTCCTGGGGAACCAGAAGGCTCCATGGTGGCAGCCTGCTCCATCAGCTGTTTCATATCAGTGGTAATCACCTTCACTGGCTGAGACCATTGTTATAACATGAGCTTGCCTTCTAGGCTTCTGACTCAGCATCCCCATTAGTAGGTCAGTGAGCCTGGGGCTTGCCTGTTTGGTTAAACATGGCAGAGCAGCACCCAGAATCCTGTCTCCTTGCTCCAGTACTGAGGTTCCACACTTGCTCAGCCATGTTGGCTTTGACATGGGTGCAGAGAACGTGGATTCATGCCCTCATACTTTCTCATCAAGTGCTTTACTCTCTGAGAAAATTCCTCAGCCCCCAAGATATTTTAATAAATGCATATTTGATAAACATTCCTAGCTAGCACATGTCCCTACACCTTAGTGTCTTCTAGTAGAGGTATGATATCTCTTCCCTTTCTTATGCAATTGGCTATTCAAAATTGCCATCATTTATGCCATCCCCCAGTTTTAAGCTGGATCTTTATCCATTCTTTTATTTGTTCTCCATATTTATCAATAGCAATCAAAATGTATTTTTCTTCTTAAAAAGTGAGATGTCATCAAAAGAGTATAAATAGCTTAAACAGAGATATGTCAAGCACCATAGCTGAAGAGTCTCCCAACAAAGAAAAGCCTAAAACTAGATGAATTCACTGTTGAACACTACTTCACTGGTTAGATTTAAATGTCAACATGCCACACATTAGAATCATCTGGGAAAAGGGTCTCAATTGCATAATTGTCTGTATCAGATTTGTCTGTGATGGATTGTCTTGATTGTCAACTGATGGAGGAAAATACAGCCCACTGTGGGTGACATCATTCCCTAGGCAGGTGATTCTGAACTATATAGGACAGGAGGAAAAGCTAGAAACAGGCAAGTAGGCATCGTGTGTGCATATTTTCATCTCTTCTTTTGCCTGTTAGTATGGTGTGACTAATCTGGAAGTTCCTGCCTCTGTGTTCTCCTGCAGTGATTGTAACCCAAGATTGTGAGCTCAACAGCAACAGAACTATCTAGAACAACTATCAAGCCTCTAAGAAATATAGGACATATTCTATAAACAAGAAAAGTGAAGGAATGCTTTCAAATTAGTTTTATGGAGCCAGTAAGACCCTGATATCAAAAGTGCTAGGAACACAATGGTGAGAATAGAACATTATACACACATTTCCAAAGTCTCTTGCAAATAGGGTTCAACAACCCATTGGAAGACAAAATCACACAATTAAGTTGGTTTCATTTTAGGATCCCAAGGGCAGTATACACGGATCAGTAAATCTAATGCACCATATGAGTAGAGTCAGTAACAGAAGTCACATGATCTTCCATTATTTGTAGAAAAGGTCCTTGATAAAGTTCAACATTCCTTCATGTAAAAAGCCCTGTGGGCACTAGAAATACAAGAAAGGCACCATATTGTATAAAAGCAACAAAGGGCAAATATATAGCCATTGTTGTATCAAGTGGGGAGAAAGTTGAGTGATTTAAGCTAAAATCAGGAATAAGGGTGTTCAACTCTTTCCATTTTTATTCTGGGTAGCCCTTGAAGTTTTAGCTAGAGACATATAGCATGAAAAGATACAATAATTCAAAGAGGGAAAACTGACGCCATCTGTAGATAATAAGAGTTTGCATTTCAGAGTCCCAAAACTTCCACTCAAATACCTTTAGATCTCATAAACACTTTCAGCAATGTACCTGGATAAAAAAAAATGTAGTTTTCCTATATACCAATAACAAATTTGCTCAGACTGAAATAAATCAACAAACCATCCCACTCACAATAGCATTTAGAAAATGTACTTAGGTTGTGAGCATAGCCTTTAACAGCTTGAACCATCACTCCATCCCTTCATTCAGAAAGGCAAATGGGATAGACTTTGGAAGAGGGAGAAAAAGGGGAAGGACAGGAGCATACCACAGAGGGGCTCTAAAAGACTCTACCTAGCATGGTTTTAAAGCAGATCAGATGCTGAGACTCATAGACAAACTTTGGGCAGAGTGCAGAGAATCCCATGAAAGAAGGGGAAGATAGAGAGACCTGGAGGGGACAGGAGCAACAGAACCAAAATATCTGGCCCCAGGGGTATTTTGTGAGACTGATACTCCAACCAAGGATCATGCATGGAGATAACCTAGAATCCTTGCACAGATGTAGCCCATGGCAGCTCAGTGTCCAAGTGGGTGCCCTATTAAGGGTAACAGGGGCTGTCTCTGTCATGAACTCAGTGGCTGGCTCTCTGATCACCTCCCCCAGGGGAGTTCAGCATTACCAGGCCACAGAGGAAGACAATGCAGCCAGTCCTGATGAGACCTGATAGGCTAGGGTCAGATGGAAGAGGAGGAGGACCTCTGCTATCAGTGGGCTGAGGAAAGGTCATAGGAGGAGAAGAGGGAGAGTGGGCGAGATTGGGAGGGGATAAGGGAAGGAGGCTACAGCTGGGATACAAAGTCAATAAACTGTAGTAAATAAAATAATAAATTTAAAAAGTGCAAAAAAAAGAAAATGTACTTAGGAATAAATTTATTGAACTAGGTGAAAGATTTCTAAAAAAAAAGAAACTAAAAGAAGAAAAGGAAAAAGACAAGAGAAAATGGAAAGGTCTTCAGTGTTTGTGAATCAGCAGAATTAATATTGTGAAAATGACTACAGTAGGAAAAGCAGTCTATGGATTGAATGAAATTCACACCAAAACTACAGTGCCTGTCTTCCACAGAGTGAGAACATCAATCCTAAAATTCACAGAGGAGCACAAAAGATCTCAAGCAGTGGAAGCAGGCTTGAGCTGAAAGAGCAAGGTTGTTGGTATACTGCAGAGTCATCGTGACAGATAGCATATGTTACTGGCTAGAAACCAGATGCATAGGTCAATGGAGCAGAAGAGAAGCAGCAAGAATAAACTCATGCAGCTACAGCTATGTGAGTTTTGACAAAGGTGCAAAAGTACCTTGAAGAAAAGATAACCTCTTCAACAAATGGTGTCAGGAAAATTGAATATCCACATGAAGAAGAATGAAACAAGATCTCTACCTACTAGCTGGGCATGGTGGTGCATGCCTTTAATCTCAGCACTTGGGAGGCAGAGGCAGGCACATCTGAGTTTGAGGCCAGCCTAGTCTACAGAGCAAGTTCCAGGATAGCCGGGGCTACACAGAGAAACCCCCGTCTCAGAAAACAACAACAAAACAAACAAAACAAAAAGTTTCTATGTACTGATAGGAATCAGCCATATAGATCAGCTCTCTAATAAGCTTTTTTTTTTATTAATTACAGTTTATTCACTTTGTATCCCCTCATAAGCCCTTCCCTCCTCCCCTCCCGGTCCCACCCTCCCTAATAAGCCTTTAAATCAAGATATAGACCTTACCTTGTTGCTGCATTGCTCCAGTCTCTCCTCTGCCTCCACACTGTGCTCCTCCTGTGTTTCTCTGCTTCAGATGATCAATCTCTTACAAGAAGAGCAGGTTTGTGAGCTTATAGGAGTTCATCATAGCCAGCTAGTTATATCTACAACAACCAGATTTACAGGTAAGATCACGTCCTGAAGTAGTCAAGCTTAGAACATTAATATATCCTCTTCTATATTAATGTAGTTCACAATACTTCCAAATCCTAATATATTAGCCATTAACCCTATATGGAATGTAAGCATACTGCTGACATACCCCCGAACAAGACAGACATTGAGTTACAAAATTAGCATTATTTTACTTTATTAACAAACAAACAAACAAACAAACAAACTGAGACAGAGTTTCTCTATGTGTAGCCCTGGCTGTCCTAGAACTCACTGTGTAGACCAGGCTGGCCTCGAACACATAGAGTTTACCTGCCTTTGTTTCCAGAGTGCTAGATTTAATGGCATGTACCTGGCAAAAAACATGACATTTTATAAATAGAAAATATAAGGATATAAATTAAAATTTGATAGTAATTTTTTTTCTAGGCAAAAGAAAAGCCTATGTTTAAAAAAATTTACAGTGGCTCTGAGTTAATTTTGTGACAAAATACTTTTTATTTAAAAGAAAGCTAATTTAGTTAGTAATACATTTGTATAAAAGCTAATTTTCTAATTTTTAAAACTCTGTACTTAAAATCAATCCAGTAACTTAGAGAATTAATTGTTATCAATGAAAAGGGTAGAAAGGAGATTTAAGTTTTGGTTATGAATTTGGGTACAGAAATTTCTCTGTAATAATTGATTGGACCCTGGAGATTCCTAATTGCTTAGCTTTTTCAGTAGGTTTGGGATATAGGACAAGATTGCTTTTGTTACTATTTTATGCCACCAAAACCAAGCATTTACACAAATGTACACATATGGGTATTTGTGTATTGACAATGTTTGTACTAAAATTGCTTCTGGGTGGCCAAACTGAGTCACATAAGGAAGGAAAGGAGTCTCTGTAGTTTAAGATCTAACTAAGTAGGTGAGGTTATGCCATAGTGAATGTCTAGACATCTAAGTCTTTGTTTTGTAGTATTTTCAAGAAAAAAAAATTTACTTGTGGAATTGTTCCAAAGTGACATACAAATCATGGCCAATGATGGCATTTCCTTTTCGCTTTCTAGATCCTGTGTTTCAGTGCCTTCCAATATAAATTTTTATTCTACGTGATGTTCTCTGATTAAGGGTAGAGTTGTCTGGCTTCAAAGTAAAGAAGCCCACAGAAGGCCTAAGTGTGAAGTTCAACCACAGCAGCTCTAATCTTTGTCTGTATGTGGAGTACTTGGCAAGAGATCATTGAGAACTGACATTCGCGATTTTTAGGCATCCAAGTAGGACCTCAACCCCCTCAACTAAATCTTCATTGTTTCAGCATAAGGAAAAATTAGCACTAAGCTTAGCTGAGGAAGAATTAAAAAAAAAGAATAAATAAATGTTTTGAGCACTTTTAAGTGTGGTGGTTACTTCTGTTAGGGCACTCCCTCTATTTTCTTAGTGCTTTCAGCAGAAACTGCCGAGGGTACTCCTGACACAATTTGGTCTCTCAAGAAGAAGGAATGCTTAAGACGTAGGAAAGTAACATACTGCATGAAGAGAGGTAGCTCATTTAGAAAGCAATAACTGTGCCTAAAATTTCTTCCCAGAGACAGACATAAACAATGTTGATCCCTTCTCCTAAAGTTCCCACCAGAAATCGAAGCAGGATTTTACTAAAGTTCAGTCTGGGAAACCAATGGGTCCATTGGGCTTCCTTATAGAACACAGGTGAGGGATGACTTACAGGGTATGGGTGCTCATAATGCCAACAGACTGTAAAGCCTTTACCCAGCAAGGATGAGGGCTTCCCGGTAGAGAGGTGGTCTATTCTCTACTCTTCCCTGGCTAGGTATGTGACGTAGGCTCTAGAGCCTCTTACCGAGGCCATTGCAATTAAGGCACAGCTGTGCACATCAGGTATTAGGGAGCATCCAGACCTGCAGGGGAGACTCTAATTCCCAACTCTGCCACGAGAGGTGAGGCTGTTAACCAGAAACAGGCCCAGCTAATAAAACCTGTTGCAAGGGCATACAGTTGAATGCCCCAAGATGGCTGTTGCTTGGCTCAAAGAATGGTCACTCAGGACACTTACCTATTTTGCTTCTTCCGTGAGGACTGGCTTCTCTTACACACAAGATCCCAGTTTGCACCTTAGTAGCCGACTTGGTCATCTGTCGTTCTGCTCCCTGCGCCATGGATGATTAAATAAGCAGTAAATACTTGAGTTCAGTTGGGCAGAGTGTGGTTGGCAGCAAAGTTTTGCTCAGTAAAAGCGTTTGTTCTTCTCTGGTCAATAGCTATTAAATCCTAAGATTATTTCAGTTAACAAAACCAAATAATAATAAAATGTGACATTTTTGTCACATAGCAGGGCTGAAAATAATCAGGACTTTATTCAATAAATCCAAGCACAGTTAATGGACTTAAGATAAAAATCAAGCACACAGAATATTACTAAGAATGACAGGTCTCTTCTCAGTGCCTTCTTCTGGATATGTTAAGCCAAATGTCATATAAGAATATCTATTCTGTCTATACATGACATTGAAAATGTTTTCATTCTCTGTGTTCCAATCCGCTAATGTTTGTTCCTTTTCTGTGGAATGAGATGGAAGAGAGGTACCTCCCTCTGCATCCAAACCTTCATCATTCAGGGGTAGCCAAGAGCATTTGCATTCAAAGTTTTGTCGAGTTGAATGTCATCCCTTCTGTTCACTTATCTTACTCTAGCATTCCTTTCAAGCTCACAAGCCAGTGAATCAGCGATGTTGACCACACCCTCTGTCTATCTGACATCTGCTCATGACCTTTCACCAGCTTAGTTGGCTTAGAATTGAACTCCTAATGAGATTTCTCATTCTTCATTTATTTAGCAGATGTGTTCAGAGTCCCTTTTTGCCAGAACTGGGAGTGGAGTTGAGATTCTGACAGTGACAATACCTAGATTCTCTTGCCTTATTGAACTCATAGCTTAGAGAATAAGAACATTAGTCAAATATTTACTCAGTTTAACAAAAAGTTGTAGACATTCATAATAGGTGCCATAATGCTTTGAAATTAAGAGATAGTTAAATTAAGAAAATCCACATGCATTCTTTACATATCTTATTTCTTTTTCTTCTGGTTAGAAGGCTTTTAAACCAGTTTAAAACATTAATAAATATATTATTGTATGTGTTAATAAATATGTTAATAAAGAGATAAGATAAATGATTTAAATAAATATAAATATGTTACTGTATATTAATAAATATAAATAAATATGTTAATAAATGTTATTGTACATGTGCGAAGTACCTGATAAAAGGAACTTAAGGGAGGGAGGGTTTACTCTGGTTCATGGCTGAAGGACAGAACAACCCATCATAGTGGGAAACAATGAGATCAGAGTGTGAAGTATTTATTCACAATTTATCTGAAGCCAAGAAGCAGAGGGATGCCAGCATTTACCTCGAAATCCCCTTTTTATTTGATCCAGGGCTCCAGCACACTGGATGAGGCTGCTCATATTTGGGGTGAGTCTTTTCTACTCAGTTGCACTGTTCTGAGAAGTCACTTATAGTTACTCCAAGTGCTGTGTTTCCATGGTGATTCTAAACCCAGTCCAGTTGCCAATGAAAATTAGCCACCACTGATATTTATAAGGTACATTATAAGTGTGGAACTTGCCTTTACCAAGTGTCCAGGGCAAAACAATGAGAGAAAAGCCAAAGATAAAATACCTGTATAAACGAGTATGCCTGTGTCAAGCCACCGACACATCAGAGGACAAAGTATTGCAACACAAACCAGGAGATAGAGTCTGAGCTAGCAGCTGTGGTGTCTCAGGTGACCCCTGAAAGATCATAAGGGATAAACCTGAGCAAAGGGACAGAGAAGAAGAACATATTTTAGGTAGAAAAAATATATATTAAGGGCCTTAAATAATAAGTGATTCTAGGAAAATACCACAAAGTAACTTAAGGAATAGCAGTTGAACCCCAACCTTTACTGACGACAGAGCTAGATTCACTTGCAGCTTCTCTTGACACCATGATGTAAAAACAAAATAAAAATAAAAACTGTATGTAAGAGTTCATTGGAAATGAACTCAGTGGACCCAGCCCAGTCTAGATGGCTCCAGAGATGCCTCTCTAGGCTCCCACATACACAGAAGGTCAACCAAATTCAAGGCTCTCACCCCTTGCAGAGGCTGATTAGCTGATACAGGATTGAGCTCAGCTGTAACTGACTGATGGTGGCTCAGCTGATCTGTAGACTCTCAACCCCTAAAAAATGTTTAGTGTTTTTAGCTCACTGAGTTCAGAAATTTTTTCTTTTGCACAGAAGACTTTGTGTGCAAAAGTCTTAATTTAATTAATTTTAAATTAATTTAATTTAACCACAGAAGACTTAGAAGAGCTAGACTTTTTGTGTTGGATAAGGAGAAAATGATTCTCTGAATAGGTGGCAGATGACTAGTTGAAGATTTTGCAAATGAAGTGATGGACCACTCACGTTATCAGTATACACATCTGGCCAGGCATGCACGCCTGTAATCCCAGGACTCAGGAAGCAGAGGCAGGAGGATCTCTGTGAATTTGAAGGCAGCCTGTTTTACAAAGCAAGTCCAAGACAGCCAAGGCTGTACTTAGTAACCCTGTCTCAAAAGCCCCCTCCCCTCAAAGGAGAAAATTAAACACATCTTAAATAGTATTGCATTTAAGATGGGAAGAAATATTGAAAGTAGACAGCTACCATTGTTGCATGACCTTTTAGTTAGAAGTTTAATGACAATTATTATATTTGGTTAAATAATAAAATGACAAATGTTTAACTCTACACCTTTCCCAGGAATAATTCGTTTTTCTGTCTAGTGGGCTGTTCCATTAAAAGTAATTTGAACTCTAAGCCAGCATGTTGTTCCTGAGAAATTAGGTGCTGCGAATGGAGGGAAACCCATCTTCCTAGTGTACAGAGCCCGAGAGGTTATGCAAGGGTTAGTCAATACTTTTTCCTGGATGATGAAATTTAAGAGTCATCTCGTTCCTCTTTAGTGACGTACCTCACTCTTGTTGCATCTTTATTTTTTTGATAAATGCTGCTTTTGTGGTAGCAATTAGTCAGTCATAAATCATTTGATATCATATTTTCTACTATTTCTGGAGTGAATCAGATAAAAATGTATTTAGGCCACCCTGAGATGTCAAAAAGGGGCCTAGCATGCAGTCCAGAGAGCCATGACCTGTTTCATAGTAGTGTGTAGTGAGAAATCTGGAATTTTGGTTTCTTTAAAAACACAGAAATATGGTTAAGAATATGTTTTTGTTTTAATCCTAGGTGTGGGGATGTGGGGCTGCTTCGAAGAATCTGACTATGATTCACCTCATGCTCTAGCAGGGGAGTAGTTTTGCCTGCTGCAGATAGTGTCTGTGATTTTGTGACGTTTGGAGTTCTGGGAACTTTTCAGAGGGTATATAAACACTAGAGCCTGGATAAGCAAGGTGTGTGGGTTTATTTCTGGCTCTTCAATTCGATCCCATTGATCTACAATCTGTTTCTATGCCAGTACCATGCAGTTTTTATTACTGTTGAGTACAGCTTGAGATAAGGGATGGAGGTATCTCCTGAAAATCTTTTATTGCACAGGATTGTTTTAGTTATTCTGCATTTTTTTTGTTTTTCCTATGAAGTTGAGGATTGTTCTTTCAAGATCTGTAAAGAATTGTGTTAGTATTTTGATTGGAACTGCATTGAATCTGTAGATTGCTCTTGGTAGGATGGCCATTTTTACTAAGCCTCTTGATTCATGAACATGGGGGATCTTTCCATCTTCACTTTCTTTCTTCAGAGACTGGAAGTTCTTGTCATACAGGTCTTTCACTTGCTTGATTAGAGTTAGACCAATATAAATATATATATATATATATATATATATATATATATATATATATATATATATATATATATATATATATTTTTTTTTTTGTGGCTCTTGTGAAAGGTGTTGTTTCCCTAATTTCTTCTTCAAAGAAATTTGTCATTTATATATAGGAGGGATACTGATTTTTCCTTTTTTTTCTGATATCTCTTTTTTAAAATTTTTTATTAATTACACTTTATTCATTTTGTATCCCCCCATAAGCTCCTCCCTCCTCCCCTCCCGATCCCACCCTCCCTCCCCTTTCTGCATGCATGCCACTCCCCAAGTCCACTGATAGGGGAGGTTCTCTTCTCCTTTCTGATCTTAGTCTATCAGTTCTCATCAAAAGTGGCTGCATTGTCCTCTACTGTGGCCTGGTAAGGCTGCTCCCCACTCAGGGGGAGGTAATCAAAGAGTAGGCCAATCAGATTATGTCAGAGGCAGTCCCTGTTCCTATTACTATGTAACCCACTTGGACACTGAACTGCCATGGGCTACATCTGTGCAGGGGTTCTAGGTTATCTCCACGAATAGTCCTTGGTTGGAGTATGAGTCTCTGGGAAGTTCCCTGTGTTCAAATTTTCTTGTTCTGTTGCTCTTCTTGTGGAGTTCCTGTCATCTTCAGCTCTTACTATTTCCCACTTCTTACATAAAATTCCATTCACTCTGCCCAACAGTTGGCCATCAGGCTCAGCATCTGCTTTGACAGTCTGCAGGGCAGAGGCTTTCAGAGGCCCTCTGTGGCAGGTTCCTAGGTTGTTTCCTGTTTTCTTCTTCTGGCTTTCAGAAGCCCTCTAGAGAAGGTTCCTAGGTTGTTTCCTGTTTTCTTCTTCTTCTGATGTCCATCCTCTTTGCCTTTCAGGATGGGGATTGACTGTTTTAGTTAGGGTCCTCTCTCTTGCTTAGTTTCTTTAGATGCACAGATTTTAGTGGGTTTGTCCTATGTTGTATGTCTATATGAGTGAGTATATACCAAAAAGACACGTGTGTGTCTTTTTGCTTCTGGGACAACTCACTCAGGATGATCCTTTCCAGGTCCCACCATTTACCTGCAAATGTCATGATTTCCTTATTTTTCATTGCTGAGTAATACTCCATTGCGTGGATGTACCACAATTTCTGCATCCATTCTTCAGTTGAGGGGCATCTGGGTTGTTTCCAGCTTCTGGCTATTACAAATAAAGCTGCTACAAACATGGTTGAGCAAATGTCCTTTTTGTGTACTTGAGCCTCTTTTGGATATATGCCTAGGAGTGGTATGGCTGGATCTTGGGGAAGCGCTATTTCTAGTTGTCTGAGAAAGCGCCAGATTGATTTCCAGAGTGGTTGTACACGTTTACATTCCCACCAGCAGTGGAGAAGGGTTCCCCATTCTCCACAACCTCTCCAGCATGTGTTGTCACTTCAGGTTTTTATCTTGGCCATTCTGATGGGTGTAAGGTGAAATTTCAGGGTTGTTTTGATTTGCATTTCCCTAATGGTTAATGAGGTTGAGCATTTCTTTAAGTGCTTCCCAGCCATTCGATATTCCTCTACAGAGAATTCTCTGTTTAGCTCTGTTCCCCATTTTTTAAGTGGATTACTTGGTTTGCTGCTTTTCAGCTTCATTAGTTCTTTATATATACTGGATATTAGCCCTCTGTCAGATAAAGGGTTGGTGATGATTCTTTCCCAATCTGTAGGCAGTCGCTTTGTTTTGATGAAGGTGTCCTTTGCTTTGCAGAAGCTTTTCAGTTTCATGAGGTCCCATTTATTGATTGTTGCTCTTAAAGCCTGTGCTGTTGGTGTTCTGTTCAGGAAGTTTTCTCCTGTACCAATGAGTTCTAGGGTATTCCCCACTTTTTTTTTTCTAGCCGATTTAATGTGTCTGGTTTTATGTTGAGGTCTTTGATCCACTTGGACTTCAGTTTTGTGCAGGGTGATAAGTATGGATCTGTTTGCATTTTTCTACATGTAGACATCCAGTTGGACCAGCACCATTTGTTGAAGATGCTATCTTTTTTCCATTGTATGGTTTTGGCATCTTTGTCAAAGATCAGGTGTCCATAAGTGTGTGGGTTTATTTCTGGGTCCTCTGTTCGGTTCCATTGATCCACCATTCTGTTTCTATGCCAGTACCATGCAGTTTTAAAAACTGTTGCTCTATAGTACAACTTAAGATTAGGAATAGAGAAAATCAACAAGATCGACAAACCCTTAGCCAAGCTAACTAAAAGGCAGAGAGACACCACCCAAATCAACAAAATCAGAAATGAAAAGGGGGACATAACTACAGACACTGAGGAAATCCAAACAATCATTAGGACTTACTTCAAAAGTCTATATGCCACAAAATTTGAAAATCTAAACAAAATGGACAATTTTCTTGATCGATTTGACTTACCAAAGCTGAATCAGGACCACATAAATCAATTAAATAGTCCTATATCCCCCAAAGACATAGAAGCGGTCATCAAAAGTCTCCCAACCAAAAAGAGCCAAGGACCAGATGGCTTCAGCGCAGAATTCTACCAGACCTTCAAAGAAGAGCTAACACCAATTCTCTTCAAACTATTCCACAAAATAGAAACAGAAGGAACATTACCAAATTCATTCTATGAAGCCACACTCACCTTGGTACCTAAACCTCACAAAGACTCAACAAAAAAAGAGAATTTCAGGCCAATCCCCCTTATGAACATTAATGCAAAAATACTTAACAAAATACTTGCAAACCAAATACAAGAAAACATCAAAGATATCATCCACCAATACCAAGTAGGCTTCATCCCAGGTATGCAGGGGTGGTTCAATATACGGAAATCCATCAATGTGATCCACCACATAAACAAACTGAAGGAGAAAAACCACATGATAATATCCCTAGATGCTGAAAAAGCATTTGACAAAATCCAACATTCATTCATATTTAAAGTATTGGAGAGATCAGGGATACAAGGCACATATCTAAACATAGTAAAGGTGATATACAGCAAGCCTATAGCCAACATCAAACTGAATGGAGAGAAACTTAAATCAATCCCACTGAAATCAGGGACAAGACAAGGCTGCCCACTCTCTCCATATCTCTTCAACATACTTCTGAAAGTCCTTGCTAGAGCAATAAGACAGTTGAAGGAGATCAAGGGGATAAAAAATGGAAAGAAAGAAGTCAAATTATCACTATTTGCAGATGATATGATAGTATATGTGAGTGTCCCCAAAAACTCTATCAGGAAACTCCTACAGCTGATAAACACCTTCAGCAAAGTGGCCAGATACAAAATTAACTCAAAAAAATCAGTCGCCCTCCTGTATACAAAAGACAAAAGGGCTAAGAAAGAAATTAGGGAAACAACACCCTTCACAATAGCCACAAATGACATAAGGTACCTCGGAGTAACCCTAACCAAGGAAGTCAAAGACTTATATGAAAAAACTTTCAAGTCTCTGAAGAAAGAATTAGAAGAAGATATCAGAAGATGGAAAGATCTCTCATGCTCATGGCTTGGCAGGATTAGCATAGTAAAAATGGCCATCTTACCAAAAGCAATCTACAGATTCAATGCAATTCCCATCAAATTACCAACACAATTCTTTACAGACCTGGAAAGAAAAATTCTCAACTTCGTATGGAATAACAAGAAACCCAGAATTGCTAAAACAATCCTCTACAATAAAAGATCTTCTGGAGGTATCTCCATCCCTGATTTTTTTTTTTGCGTTAATTTTGTATCCAGCCACTTTGCTGAAGGTGTTTAGTAGTTGAAGGAATTTCCTGGTAGAATTTTTGGGGTCACTTATGTATACTATCGTATTATCCATGAATAGTGATACTTTGACTTCTTTCCTTCTATTTTGTATCCCCTTGATCTCCTTTAGTTGTCTTATTGCTCTAGCTAGGACTTCAAGCAATATATTGCAGAGATATAGAGATAGTGGGCAGCCTTGCCTTGTTCTGATTTGCAAATCAATTTGCAATTGATTTGAGTTTCTCTCCATTTAATTTGATGCTGGCTATTAGCTTGCTGTATATTGCTTTTATTATGTTTAGGTGTGTGCTTTGTATCCCTGATATCTTCAAAAATTTTATGATGATGAAGTTTTGGATTTTGTCAAAGGCTTTTTCTACATCTAATGAGATATCATGTGATTTTTTTTTCTTTCAATTTGTTTATATGGTGGGTCACACTGATGGATTTTCGTATGTTGAACCATCCCTACATGTCCAGAATGAAGCCTACGTGATCATTATGGATAATGTATTTGATGTGTCCTTAGATTTATTTTGTGAGTATTTTATTGAGTATTTTTGCACCAATGTTCATGATGGCAATTGGTCTGAAATTCTCTTTCTTTGTTGAATCTTTGTATGATTTCAGTATCAGGTGACTGTGGCTTCATAGAATGAGTTTGGCAATGTTCCTTCTGTTTCTGTTTTTTTTCTTTTCTTTTCTTTTTTTTTTTTGGAATAGTTCGAGGGTATTGGTCCTAGCTATTTGAAAGTCTGGTAGAATTTTGATGACTGCTTCTATTTTCTTAAGGTTATAGGACTGTTTAAACTGTTTATCTGATCTTGATTTAGTAAAATCTCTGGAGAAAATCATCCATTTCCTTTAGGTTTTCCAATTTGGTGGAACACAGGTTTTTGAAGTAAGACCTAATAATTCTTTGGATTTCCTCAGGGTCTAGTCTTATGTCCCCCTTTCTTTTCTGGTTTTGTTAATTTGGATATTGTCTCTCTGCCTTTTAGTTAGTATGCCTAGGGAGTTGTCTATCTTGTTGATTTTCTCAAAGCACTCCAGCTCTTGGTTTCATTGATTCTTTGTATTGTTCTCTTTGTTTCTAAGTTATTGATTTCATCCCCTAGTTTGATTATTTCCTGCCATCTACTCCTCTTGGGTGTATTTGCGTTTTTTTGTTTTTTTGTTTATTTGTTTTGTTGTTGTTCTAGAGCTTTTAGGTGTGCTTTTAAATTGCTAGTGCCTGATTTGCACTGTTTAAATTTGTTTTTGTCATGGAATATCTTTTTTTTTCTCCCTCTATAGTGATTACAAGTTTTGGTAGATATAGTAGTCAGGGCTGACATCTGTGGCTTCTTAGTGTCTGTAAGATATCTTCCCTACTTGCTTTTAGAGTTTCTTGTGAGAAGCCAGGTGTAGTTCTGATAGGTCTGCCTTTATAAGTGACTTGGCCTTTTTCCCTTTTAATATTTTTTCTTTGTTCTGTATATTTAGTATTTTGATTATTATATGGTAGAAGGATTTTTCTTTTTTTTTTAATATCAAGAAATAAATTTCTTTTCTTTTTTTTTTACTTTCTTTTTCTTTTTAGTTACATTTTGTTAACTCTGTGTCCCAGCTGTATCCCGCTCCCTCATTCCCTCCCCAACCCCACACTCCCTCCCTGGTCTCCTCCCTGCCCCTTTCCAAGTCCACTGATAGGGGAGGACCTCCTCCCCTTTCATCTGACCCTGTTTTATCAGGTATCTTCAGGGCTGGCTGCAAAGTCCTCCTCTGTGGCCTAACAGACTGCTCCTCCCCTGGGGGGGGTGTCAAACAGCCTGCCCTTGAGATCCTGTTAGAAATAGTCCGTGTTCCCCTTACTTTGGAAAACTACTTGGTTACTGAGCTACCACAGGCCACATCCGAGCAGAAGTTCTAGGTTATATCCATAGATGGTCCTTGGTTGAGTGTCAGTCTCAGAAAAGACCCTGTGCCCAGATATATTAGGTCCTTGTAGAGCTCCTATCCTTTCCATATCATACTAAGTTCCCTTCTTTCATATGATTCCCTGCACTCTGCCGAGGGTTTGGTTATGAGTCTTAGTGTCTGCTTTGAAACACTGCTAGGTAGAGTCTTTCAGATGCCTTTTGTGGTAGACTCCTGTCATAAGTTCAATGCACATCCCATTTGTCTTTCTAAATGAGGATTAATCACCTTCGCCTGTGTCCACTTTCTTGATTATCTTCTTTAGGTGTGTAGATTTCATTTCTGGTACAATCTATTTGGTGTTCTGTAAGCTTCTTGTATGTTTATAGGAATCTCTTTCAGTTGAGGAAGTTTTTGTCTATGATTTTGTTGAAAATATTTTCTGGGCCTTAGAGCTAGGAGTCTCCTCCTTTTCCTGTTCCTGTTGTTCCTAGGTTTGTTCTGTTCGTAGTGATGTCTTGTGTCAGGAACTTTTTAGATTTAACATTTTCTTTGATGTATCGATTTCTTCAACTGTGTCTTCTACCCCTGAGATTCTCTCTTCTATCACTTGTGTTCTCTTGGTGATGCTTGTGTCTGTAACTCCTATCCTCTTCCCTACGTTTTCCATCTCCAGGACTGCCTCAGATTGTGTTTTCTTTATTGCTTTTGTTTCCATTTTTAGTTCTTGACAGTTTTGTTCATGTCCTCCTATTTGATTGTATTTTTTTTTATATTTCTTTAAGGGATTTATTCAGTTTACCTATTTGATTGTGTCTTCCTGTTTTTCTTTGAGGGAATTATTTTTTCTCTTTCAAGGCCTCTACCATTTTTATAACCTTAGATTTAAGATTGTTTTCTTGTGCTTCTTGTGTGATAGTATCTCCTGGGCTTGCTGTGATAGAATAGCAGGTTTCCAGTTGTGCCGCAAGACCCTGGGTTTTGTTGCTTGTGATCTCAGGCTGGCCGCTAGCCATTTGTTTGTCCCTGGCGTTAGCAAACTTGGTATTAGAAAATGTGGTGGTGCCTGATGGCAGTTGGCCTCTAGGATTGTAGGATTAGGTGCTGGTCCCAGACGGTAGCAATCTTCTGTCTTTCTTGGGGAATAGCAGAGCTCTGGGGATACAAGGAGAACCAGTAGTCTGATGGCTGCCATACTCTGAGATGGGCATGGAGACCAGCATATGTGGCACACAGAATGCTGTTGGTCCCTAATGGATGCTGGTCTATGCTGCTCCTTGATGGCTGCTGTTCCCCACTGGTTGCTGGTCTCCAAGTATTCAGGTAGAAATATGTGGCCCAGAAAATGGAACAGGCACAGAAGATGGTGCTAGAAGCAGACTGCTGTTCCCTGGTGGTTACTGGTCTAGGAAATGGGGAAATCTCTGTAGGTGGCACCCGGGGAGGGTTGGGCAATGACCGGAGGTAGGCCATGCTTGCAGGTCTCTGCAGCTGGGCTCTAGTATCAGGGCCTAGGGGTTCACCTGCTGTTCCCTGGTAGTTGCCATTCTGGGATATGGAGTGTATTCAGAAGATGGTGCCTGGAGAGCGTTGCTCTTCCACAGTGGTTTCCGGTCTTAGGAAATGGAGCAGCCTTGTAGGTGAAACTTGGAACACTCTGAAGGAGGTTGGGAACAGATGGCCCTAGGCAGACTGTGCCTGCAGGCCTCTGCAGCTGGGCTCTAGCAAGCCAGAAACTGCTGTTCCCTGATCCTTGCCGGTCCCGGGAAATTCTTTAACTTTTCTTGGTCAAACTTTTTCTAGCATTTGAAAGGTAGACCTGAGGAGAATTCCAGTAGACTAGAAGGGAGAAAATGAAAATCTTCTGGCTTAACTGCCTACTTCTAAAGACATATAGTAAGGAGAAGATAGCACAGGGGTTGAGTTGATTCCTTGAACATCATTCTAGAAATCCCTCTTTTAGATTCTGAGCATCTTCAGTCTCTGCTTAGATGGATGCCATGTGATGCTACTTTTGTTTCCTTAAGGCCAGATCTGGCTTTCTCAAACACCCTGTTGTCTTTTTAGCTATATTGCTTCTGGGGACCAGCTTTTGGCTACTCTCAGAATGAAGAATGTGATTTTCTTTCTACTGAGCCTCTTGAGAAAGGTGCTGACTCATGTATTAGGTTATCACCTGAGTGAGAAGTTGGGGCAGAAATTGTAATTATTGTTAAGAGTTATAGCTTATTATAATCATTACAAGAACAGGGTTTCAGCAGGCCTTGTGCCCAATCAAGTAGGTCAAGGAAGAGCCATTGTCTTATAGTATGTATTTCCTGGAAGTGAAATGACAGGGGTAGTTTATAAGATAGCCTATAAGTTTATTAATCTAGTTAAAAGAAGATTCTTTGATTAAAGTTATGTCAACTTATATTCCAGGGTCCTCAGATCCATGAATATGAAGATTGCATTGGTCTGTGAAGGTCGCAGAGTTTAGTGATGAGATATTTTAAAAAGCTACATAAAGTCAAAACACAGAAAGGAAGGCTAAAAACATTCATATTTACTGTGCAAAGAGTTGGACCTCATATACATGCAGATTGTCTTGTTTTGAGGAGGGCCTGAGTTGTCCAGCTCCATGACTTCACTATTCTGTCATGGAAGCCTTCTAGTGGCAGACGCTTTAATGGCTTTTAATTGTCTGACTCATGCCAGCTGATTGACAGAAGAAAACAACAGAAAATTTAAAGATGAAAGGAGTCGTTGGGTAAAGAAGCTGGAGAAAAAGAGCCACTGACGGAGGAGCTGAAAGGCGGGAGAGCAGTCACGCCGCCTCGGGGGCAGCTGACTTTCCCCCATCTCCGTGGTGAGAGGCAGATATGCTCCTTCCTTACCTTTCAAGGGTTCTGAGCAGCCAGAAACAGTAGTCTGTAACTGTCTTATGTTGCCAGTGCCCACAGGGATTTTAATTGTTCCTATTAGTCATTTGCCTGCCTCAGACAAGCTGCAACATCAGAATAGGCCATGTTGTCGATGTTTAAATTTCAGGAATAGACATTTTATCATTCAGACAAATGTGAAATTAAAGAGAAGTTAGGAATGAAAGGAAAGGGAGAAGAACTTTTAAAGCCAAAGTGAGAACGGCGTCAGGATGCATTCTGGAGAGCAGGATTAATGCTACAGAGAGACAGGGCTTGCAGATTGTCTCCTGCTGTTCTTGGTTAGGCAGTGATACCTGTGGTCCGCCACCTTTCTTGTCTTTATCTCAGGTGAAACAACTCTGAAGGGCTGTACAGCTGCAGTCACCCACTTTTCGTCAGGTCGTGAATCTTGTCATGCCGTCTACCATCATCAGCTATCCTTCATGAGCCAGGCAATGGAAGGGAGAGACAGCCCGACAGCTCTCTAACCAACCTGCCCAGTTTAGCTTGCTGTCAGCTATGCTGACAGTCTGCTGTCAGCTACTGACATCGGAATGAATCAGCCCTGAGTGGAATGTTTAGCAGTAAGATATGGCAAGTAAGTGTGTTTCCTCAACTCCTGGATGGGTGTCGAATATAGTAACTGTGCTCTTGGTTGGAGTCAAATGTTTCCAGGTTCTTGGCCCCGTATGTAAACTCTTTAATAAGGAGCACACAGATATGCAAACACAGAGATGACTTTATTTGGGGTGAAGTGGTAGTACAGATTAGGGGGGAATACTCTGTCAAGATTGACAGAGGGGCACATGCATAAGAGTGTTCAAGAGCCTTGATTATATGCTGGGTTGTCTTATGTGGTTCAAAACAAGTAGAAGATTGGTTGCGGAGGGGTCTAGTTTGGGTGGCTTTCTATTTTGATTGATAAATCAGGTAAGTCATCATAGAAACCATTTTCTTACTGCGTATGGCCCTTCCCATAATGCATTCAATTTTAATTACATGCTCTGGGCATAAGATGTTAAGTAGGGGAGTCTCCCTAAAAGTTTGAAGATAGTTTGCTAAATTTGCATGCAAACTCATCTCAGGCCAGATCAGGACTTCTATTCTTTACACCTGGGAAACTGAGTCATATTTGAATAGGAACTGTCTCAATAAGTTTGTGCATTTTTAGGGAACCTAATCCATTGTTCAGAGAGGACTATCTATGTAGCCTGAAACGTACGAGGACCTGAAGTTGCTAGGTGCATTGCTTAGAGGGGTGTGTGTATGCACAGCACAGGAAAGTAAAAGATCAACAATACCATGTTCAATTTTATTTCACATACTATTGGATCTGATGCATTTCATATATGTGTGCTCTTCGTGACTTTCCAGCTGTTGATCTCACTATGTAAATATATACTTCTCCTGGACTGATTATTTTCACAGATGCACACTGCCATGACCAGTGAGGACAGAGCTTCAAAATGGACAGTTGCTTGAGCCTCATATTTCTGTCCTGGTGGTGGCATCTGTGTACATGGGGCTCAAGCTGGTAAGGAAAAGTGAGATTGGAGAAATTTTAGTTTATATTTAAATCTGGCCACTCCAAAATATCCAAATTGCTTTAATAGTCTCAAAAAAAAAAAAAAAAGAAAGAAAACAGGACATTTCAGATTTTCTTTAGTGGCTGGGATGTTGGTGAAGCACTGTAATAGAGCCAGATTTTGTAGTCATACAGAAGTGGGTCAAAAATTAACTCTCCCTCTTATTGCCTGCCTGGTTCCAGCTCATTTTTGTTGGTAGAAACAGGGAGCTACCAGTGGTAGGAGTGTATTTGCTCCTTGACTCATTGGTGTGAAAAAATCCTTGACAGAGGCAACCCGAAGAAGGATTTATTCTAGTTTGCAGCTTTAAGGTATAGTTCATCAGGTCAGGGAAAATATGGTGATGGGGCACCAGGCGGCTTGTCACATTGCACCTGTGGTCAAAAAAGCAGAAGGCATCTGCAGCCGGTGCCCAGCTCCCTTCATCCTTTCTATTCAGTCTAGAAACTCAGTTACCCGTAGGTAACAGGGGTCTCCCCACCCGCCACCCCTCACTGTCCCTAGCCTAAGGTAAAAAATCCCCAGGGCACATCCAAAAGCTAGTCTTTCAGGTTGACTATCACAGGAGGATCTGTAAATTTGTAAGTAATTTCATGAAATAACAGATATGGGGTGCTGACGACAGTGCCTCGCACTTGTTTTAATTTCCTTCACTGATCACAAAGTGATAGAAGAATCATTTATTTAATGGACTTTTCAGATTTTATCTAATGGTGGGAATATAGGCAAGATACTGTAATGGAACTAGCTTTTGGAGTCATACAGAAGTAGTTCAAAAAACTATTAGGTTGTGTGTAGTTGAGTTATTTTTCACCCTCCATGCACACACAGACATAAGAGTTAGAGCTCTGTGGGATCCCATGCAGATCCTCCACTGGGACTAGAAACATATCTGAGCCCTTTGTCTTCTCTTTGCTCTCAACTTTGCTATGCCTCTTCTCCCAGTTGACACAGCTGAAGGATATCTGGGAGAGGCCACATGTCTGTGGACCTGCAGTCTTTGCCCCAGTCCTTGAGCTGATGGGGCAGGAAGTACTCTTGACACTCCAGGCAGGGCCAGGAATCCTGTTCCAACTGTGCTTGGGTAGAACAACCTTTGAGTCTGCAAAAGGGGAGGAAGTTCTGCCGAGCATTTCCTCAGATAGTCCTGGTCTCCTATGCAACACATCTATATCTAAACTACCACAGGGTACATTTCCAAAAATAGCCTGGTTTTTTTTTCCCTTTCCCTTTATGCAGACTCATTTGCCCCAGATCCCACATTCAGAGGGAATTCTTGAGGACTAGCAAGTCTAGTGAGATGCCTGCACTTCCTTTTGTGTTGGCAGCTGGCAGCTGGGAGCCTTTCCTCCTTTTCCTGCACAGCTGTTCCCTCCGTGTGTGGCAGCCCACCCAGCTGGCCCAGGACAGCGAGCCTTTTCCCCTGTCAGGTGCTGGAGAGGGCGTTGTCTCTGTTTGCGTGTCCTACATAGGACTGCTGATCTACAGACCAAAGACAAAGGGTGAAGTGACTCTCCTCCATCCCACACAAAGGAGGGATTCTACTGAGAGATGATGACCGCCAATATTCTCCCATGTCACTCTGGAAGGAGTTACTAGTCCAGGAGATAGTCCGGGGGAACTATCTCAGTGTCCAGAAACAAGCTGGGTGGGGCGTTCATGGAGTAGGGCTGTGGAATGATTTCCAGAGTTAAGAATCAGCCATATTTTATTCTGACATGAAACTGACCACCCCGCAAAGAGTCCACTCAGTTTCCTTGGGCTTGCTTTCAGGCTATGTGATAACATTTTTTCTTAATTCTTGTTTGAAAAACAAAGTTATTGATATTTTAAAATTATTTTTGGTATAGCATTTCCCTGTGGCTGTCATGAAAAATAACCACAGATGTGATGGCTTTAAGACAATAAAAGTTTATTTTCCCATAGTTTTGAGTCCAGAAGTCTAACAGCAGGTGTGCATAGGGCTTTGTTCCATCTAGATGCCCAAGCGAGGGATTCTTCCTCACCTCTACCGTATTTTGGACTGTTGTCATTTCCTGACTTCTAGTTGCTTTGTTCAAATCCATTTCCATCTTCTGGTTGCCTTCTTTGACATTTGCATTTATGTTACGTGTATGCGTGCCTTATAAGAAATTTATGATAAGGCTAGTGACACAGTTCAGTTGGTAGAGTGCCTGCCTCGTAGGGCCAGAAGTCCTGAGTTCAATCCCCAGTACTGTATAAAACAAGTTATAGTGGCATATTTGCAGAATGGAGATATGAGAATGAAAAGTTCAAAATGATTCTCTGTTATATATTGGCTTCAAGGCCAGCCACATCTTCATTGAGATCCTTTCTTAAAAACCAACCAACTAACCAACCAGCTAACAAAGCGTAACAACAAATGTGTAGAATGGCATTTTAGGAGCTTCTCTATCACAGGGTATGTCTTCTAGTCCAATGTTGTTTTTTTCGTTGTTGTTGTTTTGTTTTGCTTTTATCTATCTATCTATCTATCTATCTATCTATCTATCTATCTATCTATCTCTCTCTCTCTCTCTCTATCTCTCTATATTCTGATTGTAGCCCCATCCCTCCTCGCCTCCTTCCCCCTCCCACCTCCCTTCTTTCCTTCTTCCCCCAATGTGCTTAATTTAATCATGTATGCAAAGGACAGATTTTTCAAACAAGGTAACACCATTTGCATAGTCCATGTAAAAGAACCTGAGGTCTTTTGGGCCACCGTCCAGACAATCTGTCCAGTAATGACAGGAAACGCGGTCACATGATGGGAAGTGGTGCTCATAATCATAAATATGGTACATTTGATGAAAAAAGTAAGCCAAGTGAAGCTATCTCCTAAGGTAAATATCAAAGATGCATTTAAGGGCAGGAGAAAAATAAATTTGTGAATGAAGTCGTGAGGGATGGCAGCAAGCAGATAGAAGCCAAGAGACTGGATCCTGAGAGCATTCAAGTAATTCCATTGCTAAGGAAACCACTTCACGACTTCCTGTGTCTGTCTCAGCTCTAAACAGCTGTTCTGCTTATAACTTGGCTTCCCTGAAGGACTTTCTAGGTGAAGGAAAACCAGCATCGGCAAGTTAGAATGGAAGGGTAATTGGTGGTCATGCCATTTAACATAGAAACAGATGATTTAAGGAAGTTGGTAACTTGAGTGGTTTTGTTTGTTTGTTTGTTTTAGGTTTTTTGAGATAGGATTTCTCTGTGTAGCTCTGGCTGTCTTGGAACTCATTTTGTAGACCAAGCTGGCCTCAAATTCATAGATTTGCTTGCCTCTGCTCCCCAAGTGCTGGGTCAAAGACATGTGCCACTATGGCCCCAGTGAGTGAGGTTAGTTTTACATTGGGTTGGTTTGGATTTTGTTTATTTGTTTTTGAGACAGGGTTTCTCATCGTGTAACCGTGGCTGTCCTGGAACTCACTCAACACCAGGCTGGCCTCTAACCAAGTGCTGGGATTAAAGGCGTGTGCCACATGTTTTAAAGAGAAGGCTCCCTTTTCTTCTCAAAAATCTCCTAAGAAGGGGGACACAGTGAAAGCAATTTCTCCAGTCTGGTGCTTTTAGGTTTTGTATGATGGCAAAATATAAAGCAACGTTGCACTCAAATGTGTTTTAATAGCTAATATTGGTTGACTTTCTCTCCTGTTGACTTCTGCTCAAAATTAATGTGATGCTGGGCACCTCAGTGAGCCTGTGAAGGAGGGGGTGGGATACCTCCAGCTCAACAAGCATTATAAGCAGGATGCTTGCAGTCTGCAGAGGAATCTAGTTTTAGCCTGGGCTTTGTGGAGAATTTCACCAGGGAATCTTCTCCATTCTCTTTCCACATGCATACTGGAAAGATTATGTATCCATCAGGTTTCTTCCTTCACTACAACCTCCAACACTCTTCTTCCCCCCCCCCCCCAAAGAATTCATTTGTCCCTTTAAACATATTCTTTACAAAGTAGGGATTGGTTATAGAAATTAATCATTAAATGCTACTTATGGGTGCCATTGCACCCAAGGAAATAACAGACTAAAATCTAGGATAACTTTATTTTTCATCAAGTGAAAATTCAAGACACTAGGAGGAGAACAATTATCGAGTGACACTCTCTGCAGCAACCTTAACTTGTCTGATTGGTAGTGTCCAACTGGGACAGCAGTACTCACTCGTGCTGCCCAGTGTGACAGCCACCTGTTGCCGATTGCCACCAGAGTGGTTGCTGTGACCAAGGAGCAGAATTTCCTATTTTGTTTGACTTTAATTAAATTTAAGATGAACGGTTTACAAGTGGACATTGTTGTTGGAGCCTGTGGTTATAGATGAGCCTTATTTAGTCTTACTTCCATGTTGCCAGCTTTGTTGGTACTTTAACCTCCTGAGGGTCACATAGGAGAAAGAGTCCTTTCTCAATGATTAAGGTACTCAGAGTGCATGTAGACAGTGACCTGGGCTCAAGCTCTATGCATCTGATTTCTGGCCGTTATTTAGGCATTAAATAGTATATATGTCACAAGATAATAAAGATGGCGTTTTCGTTTAATTTAAAATTTGGAAGAATACCTGCCTGCTCATAGGCAATCAATGTCTCCTGGGAGGTCAAACTTGGCACTGTGTTATCTCAACTTTGTCTGTATCATTTTACCCAGGTGGCACAGACGGGCTGGGCACAGTGAGTACAGTGGGGGAGAGGGCTAGTTACTGGAATTTGCAGGCTCTGCCAAGGTCTGTTGAAAACAGATAGAAAATAAGCCAGCACTACCTGGGTTAGTCCCTAGCCCCAGCATCTCTCTGCATCATCTGTGTCTGCTGATGAGCTGTCCTGTTCCATGCCACTCAAAGTCTCCACTGCTTCCGGAATGTTATTTTCCTCTGCTGCCGTCTTTGTTTTCTTGTTCTGTTGGTCACAAATGAGCTGTATAATCTGCCACAGACTGGCAGCTTCTAGAGGATTATGCTCCCTCATCACTTAGTTTCAGTACCAATCTCACATCACAAACATCTTGACTCCTGTTACCTCACTGCTTCCTCTCCCTGCCCTGAGGGAAGGGAGCTCCAGAGTTGCTGCAAGAACATTTTATTCTTTTATCATTGACATCCACTTAATGATCATATCCAAACGAGTTGGAAACACTCTTAGTATTTTGCATATTTAGAGAGAGGGAAGTACAGGAAGAATTTAATGTTTGACAATGAATGCAGCTGCTCCTGAGAACAGAGGAATAGAGGGGCTAAGGGAGGCCCATTCTACCTTCTCAAGTCACACTGCTGTTAATAGTGCAAAGTCTGGATTCCCTGGTCTGAGTGGCTTATTACATCCACTCTTGGGCCATTTTTAACATGCATTGTGCAATCACTGGGTGTTGCTTGTTTCAAATTGCGAATGTGATGTTAAAAATAAAAAGAGCTAAAGTATTGGGAACATCAACTTGCAAAGTTTTCTCTTCTTCCTATGGGGTCACTCCAGGTATTTGCTGCTTTTGCCCCCCCCCCCCACCTGCTCAGTGTTGAAATTCTCTACTATTTGCTCACCTCCCTGTGGAGATATCAAGAAGCCTCATGCATAGCAGGGTGCTGGAGCTTCAGCAATTAGCTGCTGGCTTCCACGTTGGTATTAATAAGAGAGGTGAAAATGAAGGGTAATTGCTACTTCACAGAACAATTCTGCAGATAATTAATGAAAGTATTTTTCCTTATGAAACAGGAGATTACCAATTAATTTTGTGAGAGACCTGAAGAGACTTGTCTTATTCTTCCTGGATCTGCTTTTCCAAGTAATGTGGGATAATTAGCAAGAATCACTCAGTGTGTGTAAAAGGAAAAATTTGTAATACCCAGACCATGATGGTAAAACCCAAGTGAGTTAACAGAAAGTTTATAGTAAAGAAAATATTCATTTCCAGTTGTTATTATAGAGTAGGGCTTCAAAATCCAATTAAACTCAGCCTCCATCGTTCTAACATGTCTCTATATGCATACATAAATAAAATATCCATGTGGCTGAATATGTGTGTGCAGGTGTTTGTATATACATGTGTAAATGTTGTGTACACACACACACACACAAACTCCTCTACACACATGGCTAGGCCTAGGGATATGTACAGTGTATCTATACATACATACATAGGCTTTTATTATCGAGTGACAACAAAGGATGCTGAGCAGTATGCCTAGTATGTTCTCAAAAAATATGATAACATACACTAGAATTACTTCACCATCATTTTACAATGTAAGCAGAGTATTTGGTGTGTTTGTAATTTATGTAAGCGAAAGTATAAGTTCGGTTTTGAGATTTTTTTTGCCTAGGTTCGTATATTATCTTACTGTTATGTTTGAGTACTTTCTTCCTTTGTTTGATATCCCACCTTTGTTATGTAATGAATCCCGACATCCGTTTGACTTCTTTGCTTATGAGTGTAAGATGACTCTCTCCTGCTCCTGTGGTTGCATCCTCTGAATTGCTAGACTTCATGCTCCTTAAGAGCTGTGGTTTCTCTTATTCATGACAAGGAGTGTCAGTGTGTGATTTCAACTTTTTGCCAGGTTTTCAGTGGTTTCTAATAAGGTCGTGAGGCTCATCTGGCCAGTCAATATTTACATTACAGCTAAAGGAATGGACACTTCTGGATGGTGAAGGTCTGGATGCTCTGTGTTCTGTGACAGAGTGTAGCAGTTCCTGGTCCACATGTGTTTCTTTTGGGGATAAGAAGAGCATGAAAATACCCCATTCATCTTCTTGGCCATTCCTGCTCATCTTCTGTGATGTTTATAGTGATAGCCCGATCCTCTTCATATGTGATTTGGAGTACTGTTGGGGCTATCTCACTGTAGGACTGTCCTTTGATTAATGCTAAAACTGGTCTTCCTCTTATTTCTTTTGTCATATTCTTCCATTTTCACTTGTGTTCTTTTATTCTTTTATAGTTTTAAGGATATGTTCCAAGTTTCAAGACTGTGCTTGTTTAAAGAAAATCATTCTTATAGATTATATATTTATTCTCTCTTTGTATGAGAGTTTGAGGGGTTGTACCTAAAGAACAAGAATTGGATGCTGTCTTGGCTTGAGAGTGATAAACCAAGTGGCAGACACTTTCTTGTCTGAAATTAACAACAACGATCTAGATGTCTGTGGAACACATGCTTGTCCTCTGAGTTGGAGATTGCAATGCATTATCTGAAGCAGGGTCTCACTGAAGCCCTGCTGCCTGGAGTGAAGATCAGACTGGAGAAGGGGCCGGGACAGGATGTCAGGGCCCAAGATGGAGGCCACCATCATTGAAGGGCATTGCACCGCCGTTCAGATGGTGTGTGTACTGAAGGTTCCTGTCTCCTTATCCCACATCTATTTGTACTTTGTCAGTCTTGGGGACCTGGGAAAGCTCTGGGCATCAGAGGAAAACGTCGGAGCCTTGTGGTGTTTGGATACTCCATTTAGAAGCTGCTGTGCTTGGCAGCTGTCCCAATGTGGGATGTTCTTGTCAGCTCACAGATAACCCTCTGGTATTTTCTTTGATAGAGAGAGGGAGGGCGCTACTACTCAGTGAGGGGAAAGGCACTATTCTGAATACTTTCTGTTGAATAAAAGGACATTGTAAGTAGAAAACTCCCTTATCTCATGAGAGCTATCACTAGTAGGCATATGTAAACTCAGTGTTGGAAATTTCAAAACACTGGTAACATGGGTACTCAAAATCTTTATTGTTTTATAACTTGATTGATTTGTCAATTATTAAAACTGTCAGAAATGCATGTTCATGGATTTTTAAATTTATATTACCTATTGATAATGCAAATGACTACATAGAGCACAGAAAGTAAAGTGTAAAAATGTAATTTTTACAGAAAAAATATTTTTACAGAGAAGTGATGAACACAATGATAGTACAGTTTTCATGCAAAAGAAAAGTAATGAAGAAATTAAAATCTTTTTACAAATTTAGTTAAGATGGAACATGAAAACCTACAGGAAATACAAATAAAGCTATAGTCTAATATGACAATAAATGGTGATGGAAAAGTGATGAACACTAGAAAATGGTGTGTCAACATGCAGGACAGTATCAAACACTAATGCACCTGCATCCACGGCGGGTGTAACGATGACAGAAAACCAGTGCGGAGTCCATCCTGATAGTCACAGCAGAAAACTGGAGCTATATGTGAGCCTCTATTGCGTATGCACCTCCTTGTAATAATCGATGTCTTTATTGTGTCAGCTTGTGCAACTCCAAGGTGATGCTTGCTTCGCATTTGGTTAAACAGACTAAGCTTAAAGAAGTGTGAGTAACAGACACGTTTGGTTTGTGCTCAGCATACACACATGTGTAATTGCTACCTCTTTCCTCAGGCCTTAGTGTCCCAGCAAGAGCCATGCACTTTCAGACAACTAAGGATCCCAGTCAGTTTCAATTTAAAAGTTCAGACTCCTGTCTGTTGCAATACTTATCTCTCTTCCCAGCTCAGGCTTCACCAGGGAGGGTTCCATGGGCCCTTTATTCTTTCCTCTTTTGACTATTACTATAAACTTCATCGTGGTTTTCTGTCATTGTTGTACCTATTAGGTCTACAATGGAAGCATTAGTGTTTGACAGAAGAGTCAATCCTGCATATTGACATACTATTTTCTAGTATTCGTCACTTTTCCACTACCATTTATAATCATATTAGACTATTGTTTTATTTGTATTTACAGTAGGTTTTTATTTTTTGAGACAGGGTTTCTTTGTGTAGCCTTGGCTGTCCTGGACTTGCTTTGTAGACGAGGCTGACCTTGAATTCACAGAGATCCACCTGCCTCTGCCTCCTGAGTGCTGCAACCATGCCCGGCTTTCTACAGGTTGTGATTGTTCATCTTAACTAAATTTGTAAAGAGATTTTTTTTTTCTCTTCCACTTTCCTATCACTGGGGTCCTTCTGAGTTTGTGTGTGTGTGTGTGTGTGTGTGTGTGTGTGTGTGTGTGTTTCCTGGTCAATGTTTTCAAATTCCAGGGTCTGAAAACTAAGATCTTTCTGTCTCTCTCTGTCTCTGTCTCTCTCCATTCTTGCAACAAGAACTTGTTTTATTTTATTTTTTTTTCCAGTTTTAGAAGTTCACATGTTTTGCAAACAATGCTTGAGAGAAGCACTTCAATGAAAGGTGCCATCTGTGTAACAGCACATAAACACAGATCTGTATCCACAGTGCAGTGGGGCTCATCCAGGATCCAACTTGCAACCTTAAGCAAAATGGCCGATTAAACCAGAACTCTTCTGTCAAGGTGACTTTCTATAGGTGGAGAGTTGGTTTTTTTGTTTTTTTTTTCCCTAAACAGACAGAACTTAGCAACTAAGATCTCTTAAGACGGTTCCCTACTTGATCACCGTGCTCTGATGTAAGGCACAGTGTCTCAGCAGTTGGGCAAGCCTCAGGTGACGGGGGAGTGCCACTCACCTCCACCTCACAGGATTTCACTTGTATGCACCCTGCCTCTCTCCTCTTTGTAGCTCAGTGCGAGGGGCCAGTGCTGCTCCTCCTACCCTGGAAGATGTGCATCTGCTACCACAGGGATCGCCCCAGAGTCATTCTCAATCACTGATAAGAAAGAGCTGAGCAGGGACACAACCAGTCTGACTGCAGGCAATCCCCGGAGAGGTAATCTGGCAGCTTCTGGGTCACTCAGTTTTGGAATGCAGAGCTCTTACCTCCTGTGCACTATGCTGCAGGCTTAGCCAACACTGTAAAGGCAAAGGGTAGCCAGGGGCCTGGGCCAAGGAAGACACCTGCTGCAGTCATGCCTCTCACCTGGGGGCTGCAGGTTAGAGAAGCCCCAGAGAAGTCCGCAGGGCTGAGATCCACTCAGAAATCATTAGCAAAAATATTGCTGTCATTATTTTAATAGTGTGAGTGTCCGTGTGTGTGTGTTCGTGTGTGAGTACATGAACCCTGTGTGAGCACATATGTATTGTGGAGGCTACAGAAGGTGTGGAGCCCTGGAACTACAATCACAGGTGATTGTGAGTCATCTTGAATGGGTTCTGGGAGCCATTCTTGGGTTTTCTGTAAGAACAGCACATGATCTTAACCACTGAGCCATTTCTTTAGTGACTCAAATTTATTTTTAACAAGATGAGCTTTGCAGGTGACAAAACTATGAACCAAAATTTATTTCAGAATTTAGAAAATACTTTAACCAAGATAACACATAATATATTATATATGTGTGTGTTATATGATATATCATAGCAGATAACACAGACACACACACAAACACACACATATGTATATACCAAAAATTCTGATTATTACACAGAATTTAGAGAAAATTTAAAGACTTAAGTGCCCATTTTAGAAAAATTATTAAAAATAGATGATATATAGCAAGAAATAAAGTTTTCCTTGAGAGTGTCAAAGAACACAAAAGTTTTAAATAAAAATAAACTTGACATAGTTTTGGCAAGATAACACAAAAAGTCAGAAATACATTTTCAAGGAATTTTACAGGACTATAACTATATATGAAAACATAACACCTCCCTTATTGGCTAGAAATTAAGGGTACAAGGCATGTATTACTAGGAAAAGTACAAAGGAAACTATCAGGAGGAACAGGAAGCAGGAAGGATCTTATGCCATCAAAGAAGGGTTGATGGCTTAAACCTTCACAAGCACAGATGACATATTCAACTGGAAACACAAGATGAAATGTGCTCTTTTAATTTCCTTTTGATACATACCCAGTGAAGCTTTTGCCAGGTCACATGGTAGCATAGTCAAGGGACACAGAAGGGATACATGCTCTTACGGTTCCATTGCAGTTTTGCTCACACGTACAACACCAACTCAAGTCTTCGTCACCGAACAGTGGGTGAAGGGATATGACCAATGTGTATGATGGAATGATATTCAGCCTTAGAAAAGATGACATGAATGAAGCCAGACAGCACTAGGTTAAAGGGTCTAAATCAAATAAAAAAAAACCAAATGCCCCCTGTTTCCTCTCGTATGCACAATGCAAAACTGAAATTCATAGAGATAGCATAGATTGGTTGGCCTTCGTGGAAGTGAGACAAGATGTGAGTCAAATGACATGGAATTCCAGCTGTCTGGGTGGAGAAGCTCAAGAGACATGTTTTACAATGATTTATTGCATGTGGCAAATTGGAGTGTTCTCACTGCAACCAGGTGCATGAAGTAACACGTGTTGGTCACCTTGACTCAGCCATCCCACAGGCTGTGAGTGTTTTGAAATGGCATGTGTTCCACTCAAATGATGATACCAAAGAGAACAGACCTCAGAGTTAGCGATACAGGTAATTTTCAAGGAAGAGATAATGGTGAGCTTACAAACCTTCGGTTGCTAATTGTACGAGTCTCTTCTCAAGGTTGAGAAGCAGAGCACAGCAGTAGTGACAGACCAGACGTCCCCTCTCCCTTTGTCCCAGACAGGATCGTCTATGCAGCCCTGGGCAGCCTAAAACTGGGTATGTAGATAAGGCTCGCCACAACTGTACAGAAAATGTACAGGCCTGCCCCCGCCCCTGAGTACTGGGATTAAAACTTTTATCGCCAAGTCTGTCTAGAACAGCATCATAGTTACATCCTGGAACTAAGCCTACGCTGTAGGTCGTCAGTGTGATGTTGGTGTGAGGTTTTGTTTTTTGTTTTGTTTGGTTTGTGTGTTTGTGGTGTCTTACTCTGTGTGATATGGTGTTATAAATATAAGTAATTATAGATAGTTATATAATATGTTATAATAACTACTGTTGTTGAAACAATAGTACATTCATACACAAATTAACAGTTAGATATATGAACAGAATATAGAGCCATCTAATAATTATAAAAGTATTTAAAAGATATAAATATGAGAAGCTTGGGATTTTGATTATGTCACAAACTCATGGATTATGGAATAAATAAGATAAGCAACTGGCCATTCCTCAGGAAGCTTCAGACAGACTCTAACTGTATACCTCCTTTTCCTCAGAAAGCCACAAATAACTCCAAAAGTATACCTCCTGTTCCTCAGAAGTTACAAATTAACTCCAACAGCATACCTCCTACAAAAGTTTATCCTAGTTAGATTACAAGTGTAAAAATTAAAAAAAAATAAAATTTTAGAAAATTATGTTGTACCAACTTGTATATAATTTGGTTGAAAGAAGGAAAAATAAAGAAGTTATTCCAATACCATATTTTTAAAAAATTCTATGACCAGACGGCTAAATACAATGAAAAATAAAAGTAGAAAATGTTTGTAATTCACACAATCTTTACTATTCTTAGCATAAATAATGCCTAGAAATATGTAAGTAAAAGATTTAGTAAAAAAGTGAAAACATGATATATTTGCAAGTAAAAGAAAAATTACATTTTCCTCAGTTTATAAAAATGTACTTAAGTTAAAAATAAAGTAAAATTAAGCTATTATAAAAGCTCAGGTCTGTGTACGGAGGCCAGAGTGCCATGGGAAACCCACTTCAGCAAGTATTTAAGGACTCAGCTCTCACTGGCAAGAGTTACTCAAAGAAAACCACACATCTTTCTGTGTCCTGTGTCTCTCGTATTTTCCATGTGTCTCCCATATTTCTGTACCTTTCAAACTAGGGACACTGACCACATTCACTCCAAACTTCCCTTCCAAGGATGTTTGCCCAAGTAGAGAACTGCCGAGGAGAGCATAGCAACCCTCCTCCACACACACACACACACACACACACACACACACACACACACACACACGCACACTGAAGCCACCAGAAGGTGCATGTGCAGGCTCAGGCTATTTCTGCTTCTCACTGTGGGTGCCCAGAGCTCTTTCTGTCTTTGAGGATGGGGAGAGGGGTGCTGGGGTAGATGCAGAAAGCATGGTTGTGCTGGTATGATCAGAAACAAACCACGCCGTCTCGTCCTGTTGGTGTGTGTATGTGGCACGTGTACTTGTGTGCGTGCGTGTATACATGCCTGCAACATGCCTGTGGGTGTTTGCATGTTTAGGTTGGAGGTGATATCAGCTGCCTTCCTCTGTAGCTGTCACTCTATTGGCTGAGGCCCGGTCTCTTCCTGAACGCAGAACTGAGGAACGACAGCTAGTCTAGCCAGCCAGCTTGCACACTGAATCTGTGAGTGCTGGGACTGTAGAGTCCGGCTGCCATGACTGCTCAGTGTTTACCGGAGTGCTGGGGACCAAAAGCAGCTTTTGGTCATGCTTTTGAGAAGAGTGCTTAATACGCAGAGCCATCTCCACAGTCCATCCCATTGTTCTTACCCATGAGTCTCCTGTGGTAGGCTGTTTGTTACAACATTATGTAGGCTGCCTTGTTAGCTTACAAGTGGCACAAAATCCAGGCTCTTCAGTTTTCCTCCTGTGTAAGGCTGACTATCTTTTGCAACGTTGGGTGATCACTTTTATGGAAGAACTCTAAATTGCAAAGCAGCATGTTTGACTCCGTGGTTTTTATTTCTATTTTTTATTTTCACGTGCATTGGTGTTTCGCTTGCATGTATGTCTATGGGAGGATGTGGGATCCCTTGAAACTGGAGGGTCAGAAGCCATATGGGTGCTGGGAATTGAGCCACAAATTTTTTGGAAGAACAGCCAGTCCTCTTAACCACTGAGCCACCTCTCCTGTGACCCCACGGTTTTTAAAATCAGAGCAAAATGAGATTCCCCCACCCCCCTGCCCTATGTGTGTGCATGCGTGAAGAAGGAGGTAGGACATTTACTATGTTTGGATAACTGAGGAGGCTACAGCTTAAGGGCTTGCAAAGACCCATGTCTTTATTCCTCTCACCAGAGTGCTCCCCCTCTCCGCTACACATAAAGACCAGGATTGCTAATTAATTTGTGAATCATTTGATAGCTCAGCTTCTTCAGAGTGGATAATCCCACTCCAACAGTCTCGAGTCGCCATTCTTACTGTTTATATCCAAGTGCTCTTTTTTTTTTTTAAGATTTACTTATTTATCATATATACAATGTGTGTTTGCATGTAGACCTGCACACCAGAAGAGGGCACCAGATTTCATTTTTTAGATGGTTGTGAGCCACCACATGGTTGCTGGGAATTGAACTCATGACCTCTGGAAGAGCCGCCAGTGCTCTTAACCTGTGAGCCATCTCTCTAGCTCCCCAAGTGCTCTTTCTTACTCCAGCAATGGTGTTAAAATGTACTAATAACACACTACAATTCTCGCTATTCTTACTCTTCTTTGCAGTCAGTGTTTTGATGAAGGTCTAGCCCAATGGGAGATGGGTAAAAAATACCATTGCCTTCTACCCTCTTCTATTTTATTTACTTAAACAGAAGGACAGCCAATACGCATCTGTATTGCCTAATTTTAGAGTGTTTTGTTTTAAATACGAGATATGCAATTGTATCTTAGTCTACTATTTTATTATTTGAAAACATTCTGTTTACATTATTCACATTTCTACAGCTGACTACAGCTGACAAAAGCAGCTTCCTCTATAATTTTGACTCTAGGGAGCACCCTTACTTTTTAAATGTGTTGGGTAGGTTTTTATCTGATTACTCATAACTTTTGATCTATTTTACTGTTTCTTTGATAGTATTCAATCTGGTGCCAACATTCTTTTTCTATCAACTATTTTATATAAATGTTTCAATTTTATTTTTCTCTAATTAATTCTCATCAAGGGGTTTAGCTGGGCAACTGCCAACAAAGGTGGCTTCTACACAAGTGTGTCTGTTTTAGACAGCACCTTTTTGTTAGCCCTTGTGGGTGTGACAACGTTGTAGAAATGGTGTCTACTTAAAGGCTGAGTTCCTGGTTAATACTTACTGGGAAATTCAAAGCATTTTCCCAGTTTAGTTAGCCAGCATAACATTGCCTAGTTTTCTGCCTGGAACATCTCGTTCCAAGCACTGTGTTTCCCTCAAATTGAAATTCCTATCTCAGTATGGGCTCCACAATATCCCTCTTATTTTCTGCTGGTGTGCCAAGCCCCTCCCTGCTTATGCTGGGTCCAGGTTTTCTTTGTTCCTCTCCTCAGAATTTAGGGAACCATGGTGAATTCGCCCACTGCTTAGATGGAGGGTGATGCTTATAGCATGAAATCCAACTGGGTTTGACCCCTAGGTTTCAAATCCCCACTTTGCACCCATCAGAACATTTTAAAGCGTTGACTTAGCTGACTCAACCCCACTGTTGAAAGGAAAATGTCTTGGAAAGCAAGAGCAATTTCACAATAACACACTAATGGGAACACTTAGTCCCCAACATGGTTTCCAGTGTCCGTCGGGTCCTTTTCCATCTACTATGCTCACATCAAGGCTCATCATACTTCATTCCAAAGGGATTTCTGCATTCTTCTCCTGAGTGAGTCTCATAGTCTCCATCACATCTTCTCTTGCTTTACAAAAGCACAAATTCCTGGCCTACTAAGAAAGCCTCCTCCAAAGAGCACATGGAACAGGAAAGTGAAATGGGACAACAGAGTCCATTGTTGAGGTTAGAAGGGAAGATTGAAAGCAATTATAAATTAATAATAATTAAGAATCATGGTCTTATGTAGCCCTGGCTGGCTTTTACCTTGCTGTGTAGCTAAGGATAGCATTGAACTCCTGATCTTACTGTTTCCACCTCCCAAGGGCTGGGATTATAGTTGTGCCTCCATACTTGGCTGAGTTCACACATTTTAACTTGACACAGAGGCAGCTGACTATTCGTCTTTTTTTTTTCTTTTAACGTTTCTTTCCTAATAGTGTATTTGATCGACATGAATGCTTGCAGGTTTGAGGCCACCAGCAGTCTGTGGTCACCAGAATAATCTGCCACTGCTACTTATTGGTGCTACAGTTGTGGCATTAACACATCCATATATCAGAGCAAGACAACGCTGCAAATGTTGACAGTAAGTATAAGTACTTCACACCAGATGGGAAATCAGTGGATCAAAAAGGATGGGTCTGGGGAAATCACAGAAGGAGTAAATTACTTTTTTAACACATAATGTTTTGGTTAAAAATGGATGATTTCTCAGGATGAATTTCAATAATCAGAAACAGATAAAATATAACAATGGGACAATAATAAAGATCCCTGGACCCCTCATTTCTTCGTCACACTCAGCAAAAGGTGACAAGGGGCTTGACTGTAGGGACGGTGACGTGCTGCCCCAGCACGCAGGGAAAAGCTTTCTAAAGATGTATGGTAAAGAGGTCAGGGGCCAGTTCATAGTTTTGTTTTTAAGGTGAGTACTTCATTGCTTTCTGTCCACCAGAAGCTAGTCAGTGGGTTATCATGAAGCAAGGGTAGAACTTAATGGGTGGCCTGGAGAATCCATTAGAAAAGATGGACATTTCTTAGACAATGTTTTAGCAGTATGATTCAGAAATTACTTTAAAAAAATCAACTAGGTGCAATAAAAGGTGAGGTATAAAAGATGTTACAGAGGAACACATGATAAATTGACATAAAAAGGAACTGGGAGGCACATAAAATGTTAAAAATGGAAATGTAAGCACAATGAAAACAAACAGTCTTATCTTTCCAGAGTTTCTCTGAATGCATGGGAATAGCCTGAAGTTAATACATGAGTCTCTAACTTCAAACAGGACCAGACAGTGTTGAGGTGATTGGCAGCATAAAGGTGGAGGCTTAAGCCGTAAGGCTGATGTTCTCCCATGAAGGCAAATAAAAAGCCTATGCACACACACATGTAAACTGAACAACTCTCTACCCAACAACTAGGTCAGGGAAGAAATAAAAAGATTTAAGACTTCTTAAGATTCAATGAAAATGAAGGCACAACATACTCAAACTTATGGGACACCATGAAAGCAATGCTAAAAGGAAAGTTCATAGCACTAAGTGCCTCAGGAAAGAGACTGGAGACATCTCATACTAGTAACTTAATGGCCCACCTGACAGCCCTAGGGAAAAAAAAGCAGACACACCCAAGAGGAGCAGATGGCTGGAAATAATCAAACTGGTGATTGAAATCAATAGGTTAGAAACAAAGAGAACAAGTCCAAGAATCACTGAAACCAAGAGCTGGTTCTTTAAGAAAATCAACAAGATAAACTAAGCCTGAGCCAAATGAACTAAAAGGCAGAGAGACACTATCCAAATCAACAAAATCAGAAATGAAAAGAGGGATGTAACAAAGACACCGTGGAAATCCAGACAACCTGTATTTCTTACTTCAAACGCCTATATGCAGAAAATTTGAAAATGTAAATGAAATGGACAATTTTCTTGATAGACTCCACTTACCAAAGTTGAATCAAGATCAGATAAACAAATTCAATAGTTCTATAACCCCTAAGGAAATAGAAGCAGTAATCAAAATCTCCCAACCCAAAAGCCAGGGCCAGATGGTTTCAGTGCAGAATTCTGCCAGACCTTCAAAGAAGAGCTAATAACAATACTCTTTAAATTATTCCAAAAAATAAAAACAGAAGGAACATGACCAAACTCATTCTATGAGGCCATAGTCACCTTGATACCTAAACTATATAAAGACCCAGAAAAGAAGAAGAATTTCAGACAAATTTCCCATATGAATACTGATGCAAAAATACTCACAAACAGAATCCAAGAACACATAAAAAATATCATTCACTCTGACCAAATAGTCTTCATGCCAGGCATGCAGGAGTGGTTCAATATACAGAAATCCATCAATATAATCCACGATATAAACAAACTGAAAGAAAAAAAATGATCATTTCCTTAGTTGCTGAAAAGCCATTTGACAAAATCCAGCACACTTCCTTCCATGTTTAATGTCTTGGAGAGATCAGGGATACAAGGCACATATCTAAACATGATAAAGGCAATATTCAACAAGCCTATAGCCAACATCAAACTAAACAAAGAAACTTAAATCAATTCCACTGTAAAGCAAATGACACTATCAGTAGTACAAAACGGAAGTCTACAGATTGGGAAAAGATCTTCACCAACCCTATATCTGACAAAGGGCTAATAACTAATATATTTAAAGAACTCAAGAAATTAAACACCAACAAACTAAATAATCCAGTTAAAAATGGGGTACAAAGCTAAGCAGAATTCTCAAAAGAGGAATATCGAATGGCAGAGAAACACTTAAAGAAATGCTCAATGTCCTTAGCCAACATGAAAATGAAAATCAAAACAATGCTGAGATTTCACCTTACATGCATCAGAATGGCTAAGTTCAAAAACTCAAGTGACAACACATGCTGGAGAGGATGTGGAAAAGGGGGAATACTCTTCCATTGCTCGTTGGAGTATAAATATGTACAACCACTTTTGAAACCAATCTGGCACTTTCTCAGAAAAATGGAAACAGTTCTACCTCAAGACCCAGCTATACCACTTCTGGGCATATACCCAAAAGATTTTCCACCATACAGGGACATTTGCTCAGCTATGTTCGTAGTGGCTTTATTCATAATAGCCAGAAACTAGAAACAACCCAGATGTCCTGCAACTGAAGAATGAATTAAGAAACTGTGGTACATCTACACAATGGAATACTGTTCATGTATTAAAAACAAGGACATCATGAAATTTGCAGGTAAATGGATTGATCTGGAAAAGATCATCCTGAGTGAGGTAACCCAGATCCAGAAAGACAAGCGTGGCATATACTCACTCATAAGTAGATATCAGCCATATAACACAGGATAACCATACTACAACCCACAGACCTAAAGAAGCTAAGTAACAGGACCCTTGGGAGGGTGCTTAATTCTCATTCAGAAGGGCAAAATGAATAAACACCAGAAGAGGTCGTAAAGAGGAAACAGGACAGAAGCCTAACATAGATGTCGCCTGAAAGACTCCACTCAGCAGGGGATGGAAGCAGATGCTGAGATTCAGAGCCAAACTTTGGGCTGAGTGTAGGGGGTCATATGGAAGAGTTGGGGGGGGGCAGTGATAGAAGGACTGAGAGTGGACAGGAGCTCCACAAGAAGACAATTAGAGGCAACAAATCTGGGGTACGAGGGGCATGTAGAGACTGATATACCAACCAAGGACCGTGCATGAAGAGTACCTAGGCCCCTTGCTCATCTGTAGCTGATAGGCAGCTCAGTTTCTATGTGGAGTCGTGGAGTCCCTCGTAAGCAGACTGGGGCCTTCTGTCACATGGATTCTGGTGTGTGCTCCTTGATCACTCTCCCCAGGTAGGGCGGCCTTACCAGGCCACAGAGGAAAAGGGGGCAGGCAGTCATGAGGGGGCTTGATAGTCGATAGCCAGTTGGTAAGGGTCCTAGGCTCTGCCTTCCTGAGGACTAGGTGTGGGGAATAGTGGGGAAGAGGAAAGGAGGAGGTGAGGGAGGGTCTTTAAAAAAAAGACTAGAAAAAATAAAATTAAAAAGTTGAGGAAATTATAAAGAAATGTATCAAAAGCACAGTTACTTTGTATATATCATTTCAAATCCACTTAAAAATAGTAAAGTATTTTGAAAAAATGAACAATGTATTTTTTAAAGTGCAAGCTGACTGAATTGCTTTTCCGATAATAACTACAGTAGGATTAATTTAAATTTACTATTGGCATCTATGGAAGTTTCTCTTTGCATGCTTCGTTGAGAGAAAACAGTGTTCCAAGTGTTTGGAGGGCAATGAGCTGATTTTTATTACGTCAGAAATTTTCATAACGTTTTATTGACACCCTTGGCTTATTGAGGAAACTTTTTGAAGTCACGAAATGTAATTTTTAATACAGCTAAAGTATAGTCTTAAATTGAGAGAAAAAGTAAGATATATGTAGCTAGCTTCTTTTATTTTTACATTCAAAAGCAAAATGTATGGGAAAAATGCAACCAGTCACGTTGCTTTCACTGTGTTAGTGGTGAGTCTAATAAAATTTATGCAATAAAATATTTTAAAAATCTAAGATATAATTAATACTTTCCTTTTACTGAAAAGAGCTATTTAGAGCCAGGCATAACACGGTTTTAATGATTTTATAAATATCAAAGTATAAGTGCTTAGGCATGTGCACTTGGCTTTTATTTTTTACAAACTCATTTATCAGATTATTTTGAGACTCCTACGTTATGTCGTATGGCACCAAAAATGGTGCTATGAATGAAAAAAAAACACCAAATGTATGGATTTATGCTTAATGAGACGGATGCCAAGGACTAATGCAAAACACAGAAAAAGCAAAAATTATTAAGATGACAGTGAATGCATGGAGTTGCTGAGGTCGTGTTTGTAATTTGGTAGAAGAGGAATGGGTGTAGGAATCATGGACACTCTTTCTCTAAATCAGCAGTTTTCAACCTGTGGGTGGAGACCTCTCAGACAGCCTTCATAGTAGATATTTAAACTACAGCTCATAACGGTAGCAGAATCACAATCATAAAGTAGCAACGAAATAATTTTCTGGTCGCAGCATTAGGAAGGTTGAGAACCACTGCTCTAAACTGACCAGCACAGTCTTGCTAACATGAGGAGAGTCTTTCTACCCTTCAGAGACTTTTCCATTGCCCTGTGATTTGGTAAAGAAGAATTAGAGATTTACCTTGAGTGAGCCAAGCCAGGTTCCCAAGCAAACACCCGAGCTTTGCTTCCTGTGTTAGAAAACTTCAAGATGTGCTGTGGAGACCAGATGGCTACGCAGCATTTTGAGCTGTATCTTGTTAGCAGTCCTGCAGATCTTACTTTGTTTTCTTAGACTCACAGAAAGGAAAAACAAAAGGTGAGACAGAAGCGCTCCCCATGGCTGAGTCAGCCACGCACGGAGGTTGGCGAAGAGTCGCGAACACTGCAATTCTTCCTGGAGCCTGCCAAGTCCCGGGGACCTGACTCAGAAAGAGGACCCTAACACCCTGCTTCACACTGTTGGCTTCAAGAACAGTGGCCAGGCATAGAGCCAATGACAAAGAAAGAAGGGCAGAGAGAGAGAGAGAGAGAGAGAGAGAGAGAGAGAGAGAGAGAGAGAGA
>NW_026592890.1:2492983-2527334 GCF_907164565.1 Psammomys obesus
AGAGAGAGAGAGAGAGAGAGAGAGAGAGAGAGAGAGAGAGAGAGAGACACACACACACAGCGCAGTATGGGTAAGCACAGGACAACACCCTTCAGGACACCATGGCTCAGGCCCTTCCGGCTGCAGCCTGTGTGAGTGTCCTTTGCGTCCAGATGCCATTTTGAAGGCACATGTGATTAAAGCACAACTATTTCACTAACACAACTGCCTCCTTATGGTAACTAGGCCTCACGGCTATTTTTTTTTTTTTTTTTTTTTTTACTTTCACGTTAACATGAAAAACAAACACATTATCACTGCCTTTCTACATAAAGCATTTAGCTTTTGTCTTCATTCTTTTTTATTATTTATTTTTATTTATTTTATTTTATTAATTACACTTTATTCACTTTGTAGCCCCCCATAAGCCCCTGTCTTCTCCCCTCCCCATCTCACCCTCCCTCCCCCTTTTTCACGCATGCCTCTCCCCAAGTCCACTGATAGGGGAGGTCCTCTTCTCCTTCCTTCTGATATTAGTCTATCAGATCTCATCAGCAGTGGCTGCATTGTCATCTTCTGTGGCCTGGTAAGGCTGCTCCCCCCTCAGGGGGAGGTGATCAAAGAGCAGGCCAATCAGATTATGTCAGAGGCAGTCCCTCTTCCCATTACTATGGAACCCACTTGGACACTAAACTGCCATGGGCTACATCTGTGCAGGGATGCTAGGTTATCTCCATGCATGGTACTTGGTTGGTGTGAGTCTCTGGGAAGTTCCCTGTGTTCAAATTTTCTGGTTCTGTTGCTCTCCTTGTGGGGTTCCTGTCTTCTCCAGATCTTACTATTTCCCACTTCTTACATAAGATTCCACGCACTCTGCCCAACAGTTGACCATAAGTCTCAGCGTCTGCTTTGATAGTCTGCAGGGAAGAGCCTTTCAGAGGCCCTCTGTGGCAGGTTCCCAGCCTGTTTCCTGTTTTCTTCCTCCTCTGATGTCCTTCCTCTTTGCCTTTCTGAATGGGGATTGAGCATATTAGTCAGGGTCCTCTCTCTTGATTAGTTTCTTTAGATGTACAGATTTTAGTAGGTTTATCCCATATGAGTGAGTATATACTGTGTGTGTTTTTCTGCTTCTGGGACAGCTCACTCAGGATGATCCTTTCCAGGTCCCACCATTTACCTGCAAATTTCATGATTTCCTTATGTTTCATTGCTGAGTAATATTCCATTGTGTAGATGTACCACAATTTCTGCATCCATTCTTCAGTTGAGGGGCATCTGGACTGTTTACAGCTTCTGGCTATTACAAATAAAGCTGCTACAAACATGGTTGAGCAAATGTCCTTATTGTGTACTTGAACCTCTTTTGGATATATGCCTAAGAGTGGTATGGCTGGATCTTGAGGAAGCACTATTCCCAGTTGTCTGAGAAAGCGCCAGATTGATTTCCAGAGTGGTTGTACAAGTTTACATTCCCACCAGCAGTGGAGGAGGGTTCCCCTTTCTCCACAACCTCTCCAGCATGTGTTGTCACTTGAGTTTTTTATCTTGGCCATTCTGATCGGTGTAAGGTGAAATCTCAGGGTCGTTTTGATTTGCATTTCCCTGATGGCTAATGACCTTGAGCATTTCTTTAAGTGCTTTTCCGCCATTCAATATTCCTCTATAGAGAGTTCTCTGTTTAGCTCTGTTCCCCATTTTTTAATTGGATTACTTAGTTTGCAGGTTTTCAGCTTCTTTAGTTCTTTATATATGCTGGATATTAGCCCTCTGTCAGAAAAAGGGTTGGTGAAGATTCTTTCCCAATCTGTAGGCAGTCGTTTTGTTTTGATGATGGTGTCCTTTGCTTTACAGAGGTCCCATTTATTGATTGTTGCCCTTAGAGCCTGTGCTGTTGATGTTCTGTTCAGGAAGTTTTTCCTGTACCAATGAGTTCTAGGGTCTTCCCCACTTTTTCTTCTAACAGATTTAATGTGTCAGATTTTATGTTGAAGTCTTTGATCCACTTGGACTTTAGTTTTGTGCAGGGTGATAAGTATGGATCTATTTTCATTTTTCTTCATGTAGACATCCAGTTGGACCAGCACCATTTGTTGAAGATGCTATCTTTTTTCCATTGTATGGTTTTGTCCATAAGTGGGTTTATTTCTGGATCTTCTGTTCAGTTCCATTGATCCACCATTCTGTTTCTATGCCAGTACCATGCAGTTTTTATTACTGTTGCTCTATAGTACAGATTAAGATCAGGGATGGAGATACCTCCAGAAAATCTTTTATTGTAGAGGATTGTTTTAGCAATTCTGGGTTTCTTGTTATTCCATATGAAGTTAAGAATTTTTCTTTCCAGGTTTGTAAAGAATTGTGTTGGTAATTTGATGGGAATTGCATTGAATCTGTAGATTGCTTTTGGTAAGATGGCCATTTTTACTATGTTAATCCTGCCAAGCCATGAGCATGGGAAGTCTTTCCATCTTCTGATATCTTCTTCTAATTCTTTCTTTTAAGTAAGGACGTGGTAATGATTTCTTTTAATGTTGCCCAAGTAAAAGCAAAACCTGTGTAGAATGTTAAACTTCAAACCTCAAAACCTTTGTTTGCTAGTTTTTGCTGTCATTTTGAGGCAGTGTGTCCCTCTCTAGTTCAGCCTGGAATGGCTGAACAGTAGCTGACCTGAGTTCGAGGTTACCCTCCTGCCTGTGGCTTTCCAAGCCATCATGCAAGCTTTCTGCCCACTTTCAAATTGAATTTAAAACCTTAAAAATTCAATCTTACTTTAAACTGCACATGAAAGGACCTTGGGTTGGCTCACTTGTCTCCCACGTGGGAGGCCCTGGGTCCCCTGGACCAACACTGCCTGTGTGTGCTCCTGCACACCGAGATTTCATATCAGACCTAGTTAAGGAGGAGCTTCCTAAACCCATTGATGAGGATGAGATCTTATTGCATCTATTTTACATGGGAATGGGAACCTGGGGATAGTAACATAATCTGTATTTTTGAAACTTATTAATGACCAGATTCTAGGCAGAACAGCTGGCCTTAAGCTATTTTTTTCCCCCCGTGCAATGCTGGCTTGAGTCATCTTCACATTATGGAACATTTAACATGCTCTAAAATGTCTTCCAGAGGAAATCGACTTGTTTGCAATGTGTATCTGTCTCCCTTTAATTTTGCTAGCAGAATGGTCCTAAAGAACCATTACTGGTGGAAAAATGCTGGCTTCCTAGGACTTTGATAAGGGAATGGATTCGCTCATTGCGGAGACTCCTTTGCAAGGTGAATTCTCACATTCTTCTACGTAAGCTCAGCCCATTGTGTCCTAGCCGTACCTTGATTTAGCTCATTATCCTGCCGTTTTCCTCTGGCAAATACAGCATCACACAGACACTTAATGACTCTCTGAAAAGACAAACCAAGCCCTTTTTTGTTTATTTTTATGTCAGTGTTTTATTTTTAAAGCTGGTTTTCTGAGAGTACTTATTATCTGTAGAATTTCAGTTGGTTTATGCAAACAAATGGTTTTAAACAGAATGAACCAATTATAGTCTCTTTAAGCTCTTCATTGTGTGTGTGTGTGTTGCGGGAGGGGTGATGTTGATAAAAAAACGAAAAAGGGGAAAATCCTCTAGTAAATTAGACTCCATCTCTGCCTTTATTCACGAACTACATCGTTAGAGCATTTTAAACACAATGTTAAGACTCCTTCCCTCAGCGACATGCTATGGACACTGACTAGACATAAAATGCGAATGCGGTGGTTTCAAAAGCTTTTATTGAGATTTTAGATTCTTTCAACAATAAGTAAACGGGCTTTTGTGCAATGCGAGTGTTCGTTTGTTTGCCGCAACAGAAATTTATTTGCAAACGAGAGATCTGTGCACCTTGCTCGCCAAAGGGCTGTGAATTTCACAGCTGCGCTCCCAGGCGTCGGCACCAGGAGGCGCTAATGCACCGCAGTTCGTTGTCGCCTTGCCAGGTGCTTCCAGCCTGCTCTGAGCTCAGACTTCTCTGCACCTACTCTACAACCCGGGATCTGACAGCGACGGACAAACTGCAGCCATGGTGGCTTTTAGATGACGTTCACATAAGGGCGTAATTTAGTGTCTTTGTGTATCTGGAAGGAAACCTCATGAGGTGAGCTGAAGGATGCTCTTTACTCCTCCTTTTCTTCTCGTTCCACGTGGCAAGAATTAGTGGCAGGGGCCTGGAAGGAGACAGCCGTTTGCATTTGCTTGAACTGATCGCTGGCCACACTTATGTAAAGGTCAGGGACTTCTGGCTATGGGTCAGGAATCACTGAGAACCCGAAGTATCAGACTAAGTGTGTGATGGAGGCAACTTGATTTCCTTTGAACATGATGAAAGTGGAAGACTGTGATTGTGCAATTATGATCACATGACCATCATAATTATAGTGTTTTATTTTATTTATGTATCTATTTTAAGGAAAAGTGAACAGTCTCGTATTAGGTCTCTTCTCAGAACACGAAATGATGGTCACTGCTGTGGTTTGGATGAAAAAAATGTTCAGTGGGAAGAAGTGACCAGCAGACCTAATTTCGCAATTGCACGCACTTCAGCAACGCTGGGTAAGGCAACAAAAGCAAAGAGTATTTGTCCTGTAAATGGCCTGAAACCTTCTTACAGCACCAAGTACACAGGACATTTACTCTTTGTTGTTCATGGCGTCTACAGGGCCTGTCTGCGCTCAGGGATATATTGGTAGAGCTTGGTAGCCACTGAATATGTATGCTGATGGGCCGCGCCAGGGCTGAGGTAAAGCTTATTCTGCTCTTTGGGTTTTGTTGACCCCGTCACCAAGTCATTTACCAATGACAACCACCTGGTAGAGGCCATAGGGATGGCCTCATGAGCGCCAATAGTGTGCTGAAGACTTTCTTCCTCCCGACTTTCCTCTCTTCTTTCTCCCACATCCACCTCTTCCCTGCTGGAGCTGCAAGCAAGTGCCATAATGTCTCATGTGGATCTTTCACCGTATTAAACAGAACCTTTCTCCAAGAGCTTCTATCTTTGATGCAGGGGTAAAAATCTCCCTCCGGCTGTCTACCTCCTGAACGTATGTGTAGCACTGAGTTACACCCCCTCCCAGAAAATCTTTTTGAAGAACAACAAGAATTTTGACAAAATGCAATTGGCCATGTATTGTGGTTCACGTGTGAAACACTCGCACTTGGGAGGCTGAGTCGGGTAGATCCTGAATTTGAGGCCACTTTAGGTGGCATAGTGAGTTCCAGACCACTAGGGCTAGACAGTATGTCTCTGTCTCAATGACAAAGCACAAACCATATCTTCTGTTCATTGGACAAATAAGAGAAAATCCAAAATAATGGATTTGTGACATCAAACTAGACACATAGGTTTATCGAAATGACTGGTCATTAAGAGATACAAGTCAAGACTTTTCAATCAAAATTTACATATCAGAGATGAAGTGTTTTAAGCTATCCTTAAAGAAGCTTTTCATACTAAGATCACTGCCTACAAATTTACACACATTTATCGACAACGATCTGAAAGTTAGCTCATCAGACTGCTTCACCTCCCTCTGTGCGTGTGGAATGTGACAGGAGAAGTGCGGCAAGCTAAGAAGCAACAGGACAAACGCCGAGTAATACGCGCTTCTCTAAGTCCTGAGTGGAAGGGCACAGACAACGACTTGTGGATTAGATGGCATTGCTACTTAATGAGGAGGAGAGGCTTCAAATACATTCCTCAGATCGTCATCTTCAAGATGAAAACATTATAAACATGTAACTCTTTGGCAAATTTTAAGACTTAATGCTCCAGGAATCAATGAAGCATAAAATAATTTTTACCAAAAACAATAAAACAGCACTCCTTTAAAAAAAAAAATTAACCTGATGCTTGGGGGCTAGTTTTTTTTTTTTAACTTTTGTTAATTACACTTTATTCAACTTGTAGCCCCCCATAAGCCCCTCCCTCATCTCCTCCCCATCCCACCCTCCCTCCCCCTTCTTCACGCATGCTCCTCCCCAAGTTCACTGATAGGGGAGGTCCTCCTCTTCTTCCTTCTGATCTTAGTCTATCAGATCCTATCAGGAATGGCTGCATTGTCATTTTCTGTGGCCTGGTAAGGCTGCTCCTCCCTCAGAGTGAGGTGATCAAAGCACAGGCCAATCAGATTATGTCAGAGGCAGCCTCTCTTCCCATTACTATGGACCCCACTTGGACACTGAACTGTCATGGGCTACATTTGTGCAGGGGTTCTAGGTTATCTCCATGTGTGGTACTTGGTCAGAGTATGAGTCTCTGGGAAGACCCCTGTGTTCAAATTTTCTGGTTCTGTTGCTCTCCTTGTGGGGTTCCTGTCCTCTCCAAATCTTACTATTTCCCACTTCTTACATAAGATTCCACGCACTCTGCCCAACAGTTGACCATAAGTCTCAGTATCTGCTTTGATAGTCCGCAGGGCAGAGCCTTTTAGAGGCCCTCTGTGGCAGGTTCCTTCCTTGTTTCCTGTTTTCTTCTTCTTCTGATGTCCATTCTCTTTGCCTTTCGGGATGGGGATTGAGCATTTTAGTCAGGGTCCTCTCTCTTGATTAGTTTCTTTAGATGTACAGATTTTAGTAGGTTTATCCTACACTATATGTCTATATGAGTGAGTATATACCGTGTGTGTATCTTTCTGCTTGTGAGACAGCTCACTCAGGATGATCCTTTCCAGGTCCCACCATTTACCTGCAAATTTCATGATTTCCTTATTTTTCATTGCTGAGTAATACTCCATTGCGTGGATGTACCACAATTTCTGCATCCATTCTTCAGTTCAGGGGCATCTGGGCTGTTTCCAGCTTCTGGCTATTACAAATAAAGCTGCTACAAACATGGTTGAGCAAATGTCCTTATTGTGTGCTTGAGCCTCTTTTGGATATATGCCTAAGAGTGGTATGGCTGGATCTTGAGGAAATGCTATTCCTAGTTGTCTGAAAAAGCGCCAGATTGATTTCCAGAGTGGTTTTACAAGTTTACATTCCCACCAGCAGTGGAGAAGGGTTCCCCTTTCTCCACAACCTCTCCAGCATGTGTTGTCACTTGAGTTTTTCATCTTGGCCATTCTGATGGGCGGTGGCTAGTTTTTTTCCTGGGAAGAGTTTGGAAAACGCAGGGTGACTAAAGAAAGTTTATACCTATCAATTTATGGCTATTCTTGTAAATGCAAACTGAAGGCTGAATGTAATATGTTTTAGTGGATGAATTGAGTAAACTCACTCTCAATAAGGTAAATCAGCTCACCCTCTTAGGCTGTGTTAGACATTCATTCCATGAAGGCGTGATTAAGTGGTTAGTTTTGGAAGCTGTGGTAGAGAGATACCCAGACATACACTCCTTGAATCTTATTTCCTGTCACTGTTTCACAGAATAGTTCAGCGATCTGAAATATCTAGTTAACTTATACTTCTACCAGAATACAAATGCATAAAGATTCCATACTTATCCTGGATTTTTCATACTAAAGCAGGGATGTTATTGACAAATATTTGAGGTATTTGATTGTCAGAACCTCAAAAATATTTTGAACTGTGAGAACACCAAGACAACAGAAAACAAAAACTGCATATGTGGTTCATGAAAAAGGAAACTGGAAAAGCATGCCACTCAAGGCCCAAGCCAGGAACTCTGAATATCTTGCCCACTGGTACTTAGGACTCTTGGAGACATATGCTGTGTGGATGAGGGCTAACTGCCTAGAGAGCCATGCTTGAGGACACTGAATGTTGTGACTCAGGAGGAACCTTTGAAAAACAGGGCACATTTGTGACGGCGTGCTCAACAGTTTGTCTCCCATATGGCCTGGGGTCCTTCGTTCTGAGATCCAGTGTTTTGGTAATAAGTCTGAGGTAAATGCACACATTGGTGAAAGACTTGCGAAAACAGAGCTTAGAATGTCCCCATACCTCAATCTCTCATGAGAATGGATGTCCTGTTATCCCAAGGTGCATTTAATGTAGCTTGCCCACAGTCAAAACCTTAGAGCTAAGTGACAAATTGTTAAAATACCCCATGACTTCTATCATTGTTGGTGTTTTCTATCACCCTTGTTATCAGCTTCACTGTCACTGTCTTCCTTCTCCTTTCCATCATTGTCTTTACCATCACCGTCATCCTCTCCATCCTTAGCGTCATCACCATCATTATTACACCACTTTCTTCCTCCAGGTTCTTCTCCTCCTCTTCTTCATCATCAAAGTTGCAAAAGTGTATTCCTTAGGCCCTACTATATCAGTCTATAATAAGTCTAGAATTTAGAGAACTAATTCTTATCTGTCTATCTATCACCTATCTAGCCATCATCTATCAATTATCGATATTTTTTTTTCTGTAATTCTGGGGAGCAAACCCATATTCCTGAACATCCTTATTACCGTGTTTTAAATGGACACATTCTCATTATGTTGCAGAGTTTGGCCTTAACTCATAATCCTCCTGTCTCCATGGGCCGAGTGCGGAATAGAAGGTGAAAATCTTTGTGCCTGGTAAGGGAACGTCTTCTGTCAGCAATAGTTCCCTTAGTTTGTGTTTGAAAGAAGCATTGTGCAAGCTTATAGTAACATGAGTCTATGCTTTACACTACATACACTTTACCTCAGATTACGAAGATTTCTCCTAGGTCTTTACACAATTGAAATTATAAAATTTACATATATTCGCTAACTTATGGTAAAAAGTAGGATTTCCATAATTTATCCAGGCCCCATATTATGCTGATATTAAATTATATTTTATATTTTTTATTTTACTTTGCTAATAGGTATTTCATGTCTCTTTTTGCGAAAACTACCACATTATAGTCTAAGTTAAACCCTTTTAACAGAATCCAACCCAACTGTATCTCTGATTGCCATATTACTCTTGAAATTGTTCTTCCCTAATTAAAATTTTATGTCTTATTTTTATTATCTGAATGTTTTGCCTGCATGTGTGTCTGCTCACCCTGTGTGAGCCTGGTCCTTTTGTAAGTCAGAAGAAGGCATAGGTATCCTGCAACAGGAGTTACATGCAGTTCTGGTATAAGAAAAATAATTTATTTGCATAATTCATTTACAAACTAAGGCTTTCACTGTATGGGTGCTGGAAATCAAATATGAGTTTTCTTCAAAAACAGCCAGTGCCCTTATTCCATGAACCATCTCTCCAGCCCCATGCTTGAAATGATTAATTCTTAGGGACTGGGTGAATCAATATTATCTTAATAATAAATCTTGAGCTCTTGTCTTATTAATAAGGCGAAAAATCTCTAATCATTGAGAGACTTTGGCTATAAAATATGAAAAGCTAGCGTTAAAAGGCTAATATTTGCAGCCTCTTATGGGTTTTCTGCACTGCATGAGAACGTGATAATCACAGTATACCTGTAGCACCTTGTATGCATCTGTAATCTCATATCTGAGGATTTCCAAATGAAAATGTGTCAAGTGTCATCAACATCAGCATCAGTATCAGCATCGTCGGCAATGCCTGTGAATATTGGAAAAACACACAAACTCCTCCCCTGCCACACACAGAACGTTCTAAATTGTTCTGCCTTTGACATGATCCCCACATAATTCATTTGAAAACTGAAGTTGATTTGAAATGTCTTTATTATAATGTTTATTTTATGAGAGTGTTTGGAATTTTCTTACATTTGCCAAGAGTACCTTGATCTGTATTGGCTAGTTTTACATCAATTTGACATAAGCCAGAGTCATGAGAGACGAAGGAGCCACAATGGAGAAAACACCTCTCTAAGAGCCATCTGTAAGACATTTTCTTCATTCCTGATCAGTGGGAGAGGGCCCGCCCTACTGTGGGTGGCACCATCCCTGGGCTGGATGTGGTGTTGAGTCTTAGGAGAAAGCAGGCTCAGCCAGCCCAGGGAAGCAAGTCAGTAAGCAGCGCTTCTCCATCTCCTTGGCATCAGCTCCTGCCGCTGGGTTCTTTCCTTCTTTAAATTCCTGTTCTGACTTCCACTGATAGGGGAGGTCCTCCTCCCCTTCCATCTGAACCTAGCCTATCAGGTCTCATCAGGACTGGCTTCATTGTCTTTCTATGTGGCCTGATAAGGCTGCTCCTCCCTCAGGGGGAGGTAATCAAAGAACCAGCCACTGAGTTCATGTCAGAGACAGTCTCTGTTCCCCTTACTAGGGTACCCACTTGGACACTGAGCTGCCATGGGCTACATCTGAGCAGGGGTTCTAGGTTATCTCCATGCATGGTCCTTGGTTGGAGTATCAGTCTCAGGAAAGACCCCTTTGCCCAGATTTTTTTTTGGTTCTGTTGTTCTCCTTGTGGAGCTCCTGTCTCCTCCATGTATTTCTAGCTCCCCCTTCTTTCATAAGATTCCCTGCACTCTACCCAAAGTTTGGCTATGAATCTCAGCATCTGCTTTGATACCTTGCTGGGTAGAGTCTTTCAGACTCTGTGGTAAGTTCCTGTCCTGTTCCCTGTTTTCTCCATCTTCTGATGTCGATCCTGTTTGCCTTTCTGAGTGAGAATTGATCATCTTACCCAGGGTCCTCCTTCTTAACTAGCTTCTTTAGGTGTACATATTTTAGTATGATTATCCTATATTATATGTCTAATATCCACTTATGAGTGAGTTTATACCATATGTGTCTTTCTGCTTCTGGGATACCTCACTCCGGATGATCTTTTCTAGATCCCACCATTTGCCTGCAAATTTCATCTTTTCCTTGTTTTTAATTGCTGAGTAGTATTCCATTGTGTAAATGTACCACAATTTCTGTATCCATCTATCCACTGAGGGACATCTGGGCTTTTTCCCTGATCTCAAGCTGTACTACAGAGCAATAGTAATAAATCCGCATGGTACTGGCATAGAAACAGAATAGTGAATCAATGGAATTGAATAGAAGACCCAGAAATAAACCCACACGCCTATGGATACCTGATTTTTGACAAAGAATCCAAAACCAAACAATGAAAAAAACACAGCATCTTCAACAAATGGTGCTGGTCTAACTGGATATCTTCATGTAGAAAAATGCAAATAGATCCATATTTATCACCCTGCACAAAACTAAAGTCCAAGTGTATCAAAGACACAGTAAATTGGTTAGAAGAAAAAACGGGGAAGAGCCTTGAACTCATTGGCACAGGAGACAACTTCCTGAACAGACCACCAACAGCACAGGCTCTAAAATCAACAACCAATAAATGGGACCTCATGAAACAAAATCTTCTGTAAAGCAAAGGACACTGTCAAAACAAAACGACAGCCTAACAGACAGAGAAAGGATCTTCACCAACCCTGTATCTGACAAAGGGCTAATATCCAGAATACATAAAGAACTCAAGAAGTTAAAAAGCAACAAATCAACTAATCCAATTTAAAAAAATGGGTACAGAGCTAAACAGAGAATTCTCAATAGAGGAATATCGAATGGCAGAGAAACAAAGAAATGAAAAATGCTCAACATCCTTAGTCATCATGGAAATGCAAATCAAAATGACCCTGAGATTTCACCTTACACCCATCAGAATGGCTAGGATCAAAAACTCAAGTGACAACACATCCTGGAGAGGATGTGGAGAAAGGGGAACTCTCCTCTATTGATAGTGGGAATGTAAACTTATACAACCACTTTGGAAGTCAGTCTGGCACTTTCTCAGACAATTTGGAATAGCGCTTCCTCAAGATCCAGCTATTGGATTCCGTTGATCCACCATTCTGTTTACATTCCAGTACCATGCGGTTCTTATTGCTATTGCTCTGTGTGCGATGCATATGCGTGGTGCCTCTGTCCTTCCTGTGTGTGGATTCTGTGTCTTGATCTCAGGTCAGGTTTGCATGGAAAGTGTGCCTTTATCCAGTAAGCCATCTCACCTGTCCTACATACAGGATAATTCTATCAAAATGTGTTGTGCAATAGAATCTGGTAAGTACATATCTGGTTGAACAGAAAGGGGAAAATGGAATGAGGAAATAATAGCACTGTCTGTTGGAGTACTGGTTTTCTAAGCATCATGGGAGAAAACTGTGGTGACAAAAGAGGAATGGGGCCTTTGGAGTCTCCGTGGTACATGCAACCCTAAACGTCAGCTATGTGGCTCTTCACATAACCATTTATGGATAAATCACGTCTTCTTTGCATTACAGCCTTCTTTGTATGAAATCACCCCACTGTTTAAAGATCGAGAGGAATAATATGAAAATACGTGGTACTAGTGAGTACTTCTACAGAACAGATATTTCATACAAAATCCCAAGACAAACGATGTGTCAGACGTACACAGAGCACCCAGTGTAGAAAGAAGAGGGAGCTGTTATAGCAGAGGTCACAAGAGGAGTCATGAACAGCTCATTTCCTTTTCTGTAAAACATGGCCGGTCTGCTCCACAATTCATCCACCATCTAATTATCACAACACTAACTCACATGGGCCGTTGAGGTGGCAGAAGGTGTTCTTGTTGTGAGGATAGTTTAGCAGACACATCAAACTTCTGCTTTATCATCCGGTGGCATCAGTCTCCATGACACGGCCAGCCCTCGTGGCTTTCTTCATCATCAACATTTAAGGCCTCCTGCCTGAGACGCCACTCCACAGACTGCTGTCTGCATCTGATGCGCTCAGCCTTTGTCACCATCCCCGTTGCTGCAGGGGTCTGCTCATGAGTGCTGCTGTGCGTGTGACGAGAGCCCTGTGACACCTGTCGAACATGTTCACATTGGAACGTCACCACCCAGAGAAATAAGTGTGAGAATTATAATTATTATCTACCTGCATCAGATGAAGAAAAAATAGTTCACAGGGCAGATGCAGGGGGTTGGGACTAGGCAGCCATGCCGTGTGCCCAGCAAACAGACTTGAGAATCATAATACAATAAGAATAGCACCAGAGGTATGAGAGAAGGATAAGGTGCATAAGATAAATATAAACGCGACACTACAACAGCAAAATTATAAGAACACAAAAATGGTTTTATGTAAATGAAGCAAACTGGGGATGGAAGCTGAGGGGTTGGAAGCAAGAGAGGAACAGAAATAGTAGAAATACGAGGACAGCCAACTCGCAAAGCTAAAGTGATTTGGAATAAACTGATGGGATTATTATTATTATTATTATTATTTGTCTTCTGGGTGTTGAGTAGTTACTTTTTTCCTCTAGCTCACTAGTTGAGTTATTAAAATTTCCAATATTAAAACCGGGATTTTCAGAATAACATATAATCGATTTTTTTTATTAAATTTAATTTTATTTATATATTTATTTATTACAATTTATTCACTTTGTATCCCTGCTCAGCCCCCTCCCTCCCAGTCTCACCCACCCTCATCTCTTCCTCCAATGCCCCACTAGTTCCCTGATAGGGGAGGACATCCTCCCCTTCTTCTGACCTTGCCTTATTAGGTCTCATCAAGGCTGGCTGCATGAGAAGCACTTAAAGAAATGCTTAACATCTTTAGTCATTAGGGAAATGCAAATCAAAACGACCCTGAAATTTTGCTTCACACCCAGCAGAATAGCTAAGATCAAAAACTCAAGTTGACAACACATGCTGGAGAAGATGTGGAGAAAGGGGAACCCTCTTCCATTGCTGGTGGGGATGTAAACTTGTACAACCACTTTGGAAATCAATCTGGCGCCTTCACAGAAAATTAGGGATAGTGCTTTCTAGATCCAGCTATACCACTCCTAGGCATATACCCAAAAGATGCCCCACCATTCAATAAGGACATTTGCTCAACTATATTCATAGCAGCTTTATTTGTAATAGCCAGAATCTGGAAACAATCTATAATGAAAATTTTAAATAAGCTTTTCTCTTGAACTTCAAACTTTGTAGATAGTAATGGTTATAGAAGGACTAATAGAGAAATAAGAGCCATAGAGGTGACTCAGCAGTTGAAAGCATGTACTGCTCTTCCAGAGGACCTGAGTTCATGTCCCTGCAGTCATGTTGAGTGGGTCAGAGCCACCTACAACTCCAGTTCCCGGGGTTCTGGTGCCTCTGCTTCTGAGGGCCAGTGACTGTGGAGACAGTCTTACTTGTTCAGTGGGTGTCTTGGAGTCTTGGGAGGAAAGGAAGAAGAGAAAAGAAAGATACTAGTTGCTGCCTCCTGCCATAGCTATAGGAAGTGAAGGAAGGCTCCCAGGAAAGTCAGCTCAGCCAGTCTCTACCCCAGTTCTTCTGTCCCCACCCTAGAGAGAAGCCCTGCTAAGTTCCCTGAAATCAGGAGGAAGGCAGGGGGAGGGGAGCAGGCAGTGCCTGTCCTCTGAGAATGCTTTCTCTTGCCATATCCTTGACTGTTGCTTCTTCAAGGTGGCTGATCTCTCCAATTCCAAATCCAGCAAGCTCAGAGAATCCTGGAATGGGCATTTCTGCACTCACTACTTTGTTACAAGCATTTTGAAACCCATTAAAAAATCTTAGCATCATATTAAATTTGAATATAACTTTGGTGAACCCTGACCCACTTGTTTCATTAGATTAGAAATACTGTTACAGTAAACGAGCTTGTGACTTCCTTGGATGTTGTTATGACTACTGCACACTTTGTGATTCTTAGGTAATAGAGCAAATGCACAGAAATAGACCTAAAAATCTGATTAGTGTCTCATAGGATCCATGGAAATAACTGTGTTTACTAAAAGGTGATATGAATTGATCATTCATTGTGAATACAACACTGCTGATTGAGACATTTTTAAAAGCTAAAATGATACATAGATTTTATTTCATCACAAGACAGTGAACTTTTGGACACTATATATTTTTTGTCACATAACTGTTATTTTTACCTTGACATGCATGTTTCCAGACACATTCCTTGCTTGGAACAACTTTTCTTTCTTTACCTTTCTGTAGGCTCGAATACAGCCTAGTCCTCTGTTTCAGGATTCAATTAAGCGCTCACTACTTTCCCCCACCGTGACTTCTGTAATACTGTTTTCTTCTTATCTGGAATTGTCGTACCACTTGGGCTTTGAGCCACGGACTGGAGCATTACTGTGAGCTGTGACCTATGCCTGCGTTTCTTGAGTTTAACAATACAGACTTTCCAGAGGGAAGGAGATGCCTGGGCTGGTGGCGTGAAGCCCGTGGGCGTGGTGGCCAGCAGGCTCAGAGTCCGCCCTCCCCTGCATGGACTCTTCGTCAGGATTCAGTACCGCTCTCTCCCCCTGGACACCCAGTTCTCTCACGTCCCAACTCTGATCTCAGAATATCACACTTCCAGTGTTTTAAAATCACCAGGAACAAATCCATCACTTAAGAGTGGTATCAAAACATGGTGTACAAAACAAGTTCATTTCGGTTTCTTGAGAATTATAAAAGCCAAGAACCTATGCGGTTATGGTTTCTGACCAACAAATTATTTCCCTGGAAAAACAGGTGAGATTTCATGTCGTAAAAAGAGATAAGCTTGGCGAATGCAGGAGACAAAAATGAGTGAGCTTACATAAATTTAGTGTTTTGTGGTCAAGCATGGCTAGTACATTGTCTCCCACAGTAAGACCTGCCAACTGGGCCAGGTTGCTCTTGTCTTTGGGCCAAAACTATCTCTTTCCTGGACCAACAGGAGACTATTGTGGGTTTTGGCTTTCATTATGTTTACTTTTATATTGTTTCTGGACTGAGAGAAAACATGTGTTTTGGACAGCTCATTCACTCACTTAGAAAACCATAATTTTTCTATGACTCCAAGACATTGTTTTTGAGGTGATTAAATAATACTTTAAATCCACTGACTTCATAATTCAATTATTTTTTAATTGACAAACCTTCTAGTGTATCAAGGCTTTACATCTACTTTGTCAGTTCTACCTTTCTTCATGGATAACAGACTTTTGTGGAATGATGAATATAGTTCTACTTGGTTAATGAAAATATTAAGTTAGACATTTTATTGCGATTGGGCACATTCTCTCTGCACAGAACCGTCTCTAGTTACAGCCACTATCGCATCTTGAACTCTTGAAACTTCTGCAGTTTCCTTCTCACATTCTGTGTCCTATGAGGAGTTTACTAAGCGAGCCATTCTCCTGGCTGTATATAGAGTAAACCACCATGTATCTCTAAGATACTTTTCATCCTCTGCCTTCTGATCACACCATTTCAGAGCTCTCGCTTCTTTTAAATGCCACATTAGGAAGAAAACGTCTTTAATTTTCCATCGTTGGTGACTATATTCCCTGTTGTTTCTGATGGAGAGAAGGGTTGTTTTATTTTGTTATTTTAAAAAAGATTTATTTTTAATTACAAATTTAATTAAAACATTTTTATACAATGCAGTTTTCCCCATTCCTTACTCCTCCCAGATCATTTGCCCCCTCCTACCTGCCCACCCACTACATATTCTCTCTCTCTCTCTCTCTCTCTCAAAAATATTAACAAGCAGTCAGGGAGGTCTCAGTGAGTTCAAGGCCAGCCTGGTCCATAAAGCAAGTCCAGGGCAGCCAAGGCTACACAGAGAAACCCTGTCGCAAACAAAAGAAACAAACAAAAAACTTCCAACAAAACCTAGAATCATAACAAACAAACAAGAAACCCATAAGACAAAAATGTGAAAACAACATGAGGAGAACTTCTCAGCACCTCCACAAGCATCCAGGGAATCTGTGCTGGCCAGCATGTGTGGGTGTGTGTACAAGAACAGAGATGTTCACAGAGGCCAGAAGAGATACTTTGTCCCGTGGAGCTGGAGGGTCAGGCTGTTGTGTGCTGTCTGGTGTGGATGCTGAGAACCAATCTGAGATCCTGTGGAAGAGCAGCCATCACTCTTAACTACTGAACAATCTCTCCAGCTCCAAGAAGGGTAATATATTTTTTTTAAAAAAAATTGAAAACTGCAGATAACATAGAAAATACTTGTAATATTTGATCATTTTTTTGTTGCTCATGTAGTAATACTAATCTATAAGTATACGTGAGCATGACTGATACATTCAATGCAGATTATCAGTTTGTACTTATATATGTTATGAATGTGACGATTGGTGAGTTACAAATCAAAAGCCATCTCACTGATAGTTATTTCCTAGTGACTAATATATACTACCCAATATAACTTGCAAGGGAGTTCAGTGTATAGAATTAGAAACTCAGACTAGTATAAACATAGACAAAGCAAATCTGTGTTTTTCTATCTTCCTCTTCTATGCATGCCTCAAAACATATTCTCCAAAAAAAACCCTGCTGTTAACAGCTTCCTGAGATTCTTTCTGGAAGACTCTACTATTTTCAACCTTGTCATTAGTAGCTTGATCGGTCATATTTTTAATCTCATGAATGACTTTCCTGTGATAATTTTGAAAGTGCTTAAGTTGATTTCAGCCTTCCAGTGGTTGTCTTTAGGGCTTCATTTAATGCAAGGTGATTCCACCGAAGAACACACAGACACTGTTAAAGCCGAATAGAAAATCTGTATTGCTGGCTGGTGGCTGCAGCAGGAACTTGCCCAAGCCATGCATCCCTGAGCCTCACTGTTCTTGGCCTTTTATGCATAAAACCGACATTCTGCTTGACATACTTAGGTTAGCAAGAAACAAACCTCCAGAATCCAGAAAGCAATGTTAGTGTATTTAGGGGTTTTCCTAAAGCTACGGACTAGATTTTTGGTGGATTAGGCCTTTGTTGCCATTTGGCAGGTGCTGAGGCCTACGTGCCAGTTTCTAAGGCCAGAAAGATACCTCTAACATGGCATTGATTGTGCTAAGGTCTCAGTGCCTGTTACAATAATTTCTATTTTTATTAGACATGCTGTAGACAGACTGTTTCGCCTCCCTTCTGAGGAAAATGAGAAAATTACTAGACTCAGCTCTTGGTTTATTTTCCACGTATTACTACCATTTTGCTTTTATTTCTTTACATCATGTCATTTACAGCTCTAAATAATCCCTCCCTGTATATTTCTCAACTAATTTTAGTACTTTATATGAGCATAATACAATAAAGAAATAAACAGAAATTAAAAAACAGTTTTCGAATATTTGTTTTCATTTTACTCATTTTTAAATTTAATTATTTTATTTTTATATATTTTTAGATTTATGTTACCATGCTGTCTATATTTGACACTTCTCTCTGCTGAACTCTTTAACAATAAAGGTGTAATGTGTCCCTGGCTCAGTTCTATCTCAGATTTTAAGCATTTAAGCCATGATCATAAAGAGCATTTCTTTAAGATGCTGCAGGATAAAGAACTGTGTTCGTCCAGTCATAGCTGTGATGTAGTGTCGCTTCTGAAGAAGGCGGACATTCATGTTCCCAAGTCTCCTGAAGAGACAGTCGTGAGCAAACAGTCCTGAGCAAACTCCTGAGCAAACAGTCGTGCCTTGGCGACACCGGAGAGCAGACATTTCTGCCGTGAATCTCATTGATGGCCCTCCCATGGACTCGATGTGTGGTTCTGTTCCCTGTCAGGGTCAGGGAGAAGCATGTATCCGAGATTCTTGGTACAGATGGAGTGACAGGGTTCTTGCAGCTGACGAGAAGGTACCTTCACGAGTGCCGGCAATTAGATTTGAAAAAATAAATAAACCTGATAAGAAAACCAAATGCCATGTAAGAAGAGCCAGGACCAAGTTTCCAAAAACTGTTACCGGCTTCTGGATGCACATGATCGGGCCCCTTCTGTTGGCAAGAGCCTAAAGCAACCTGGAATTTGGAACTTTAAAAACTTCGACCCTATGCACATGGTAAATAAATTAATCACGGGCTTAGATTATACCCCAAATAGCATTAGCTACATGAGGTTAAGGCCATTATTGGGCAATGCCAGGGATGTTGAGTTCATGTCTGTGCTTCATTCAGTTCAATTTATGAAAAAGCTAAGTGATATAAAAGGCCTTTCACTGCTGCTCTTAAATCTCACGCTTCCCTTTTAGAGTTTTGTTTGTTCATTTCTGTGATGGAACAAACACTCCTCTCCTGGCAAAGAAGGCACAAGGCGAGGTAGCAAGCAAGCAACCACAGTCTTTGTCAACGGCACATCTCCGATAGTCTAGGAAACCCTAGCATGTCCCACCTTCCAAATCTTCCCTGCTCTCTAGTGTGCCAGGCTGATAACGAAGCCTGTGGTCACACTGCAGATGTGGACCATACACACACACACACACACACACACACACACACATACACACACACACACACACACACACAGAGAGAGAGAGAGAGAGAGAGAGAGAGAGAGAGAGAGAGAGAGCTTCCTGTAGCCGTGAAGTCAGAACCTCAAGTTTGCTGACAGCTGAGGCCTCTTGCAGAAGGGTCTGATAATGCGGGAGACAGAGCAGCCCTGAAGACCCAGAAAACTCTCAAAGACTGGAGCCCAGAAGGACTGGGCTCACACCACATGGCTTTGGTGTGCTTATGGGGGTTCAGGTATTTTTGGAGCCTTGCTTTTGCATAAGTCAAGGACCAATTTTCTAATTCCATATTTCATTGCTGATTGCCTTTTAAGACTTTCCCCATGGCTGTGCCAGCCTTCTAATTATTTGAATTAGGTTTCTAAGACGTCTCCTTGCCAACCATCAGAGCAATCATTTCACTTCACACTTTGCGTAAAAGACAGCTTCATGATAAGCGGGTGTTTGTTGTTTTTTTTTTTTTACCTTAGTAAATTTCAAGATAAATAATTAGATTAGATTTTTATCTCATTTTCTTTTGTACCATACCAATCAAGGTCTTTCACTGATGACCTGATTTCTAGACTCTCCTTTGAAAAGAAAGAAAATCTGGACTTTGTTTAACTTTGGAAGACTTTCCACATTTAGTATTTTATTTGCAAAGTTTTTCTGCAAATATTCTACATCAATATATTAAAGCAAACAATTATTTTTCACTTTTGAGACTTTAGCATTGTTAGTTTTCCACGCTGAGGTTTTGTTTTTGCTTGTGTGTGTTGTGATACGTACGTGCCTAAGTGTGGCGTGTGCGTGTGTATGGTGTGTGTATGTGTGTACCCACATACGTGTAAGTGTGTGCACACCATGTGACTGGCACGTACAGGAGCCAGAAGTTGACTTTGACGATTGAGACAGGGCTTTTCACCTGAGCACAGAGCACAGAGACTCAGCTAGCGCGGCAAGCCGTCTTCATTCAGGGGCATTCTGACCGTTTCACAAACACCAGGATTTCAGGCGGTTTGACTGCCCGGAACGTATGTGGGTGCTGAAGATCCGAATTCTGCGTCTCCAACTTATATCCTAAGTGCTTCACCCGTCAAGCCATCTCCCTGGCCTGAGTGCTGAGTTTCGGTTGAGCTAATAATAAACTTTCTTTTCTGTGGGTTTTAGTCTTGTGTTCTTATTCTCAAGAAAGTAGTTATGTTGTTAATTTCATACCCCTCTGCAGGCTTGTACTGTGTTGACACTCAAACTTCTATCCAGGCAGGTACCAGCTTTCTAACAATCAAGGATTTCAGCAAACATACCTGAGAGGCACGCTGGGTACTTCACAACACAGAGAGGACTTACTAAGTCCAGACACTGTCCAGATGAGTTAGGCACTTTGTCTAATTGAATTGTTACGGGACCTTGTGGTATGGTAATCTTCTGTGTCTCTTGTGATGAAAGAGATGAAATGAGACCGTCTGTGGAACTTGGCTTCATTCAGCAGTAAAGAGACATAGTGACTAGAACTCAGGTTTGTGGTCTCTGGATTCCCTTTAAGCTATGTTCTTGAACAGTCCATGGTATGTGAATGCAAGGGGTTACCTCAAATTTGTCACAGTCTCTATTTCTTACTCAGTTCTAGTTGTTGCTGTTATTTTAAAGGTAAGATCTAATGATGTTTATCATTAGCCCTATAATTATTATGGTGGTGTTATCTAATCTGCTACTATAATCAATAAAGCACACAGACCCCTGATAGAGTTTAGATTTGCCTCTTTTTCACTCTGGGCTGGGCAGCTAATTCCATCTATGCTATCTCATATCTCCCAGCCCCTTCCCATGCCATCTGCTTTAACCTTTTCTGTCTGGGCTACTTCTCATCTCCAATTCCCAAACTCTTGCTGCTGTTCTTCATCTGGGCCAATCCCTCCAGCCACGTTGGTCATGTGCTCCCTTCCACGCTAACTCATCGTGGCTTCCTCCTTTCTTCTTCTTCCTGTCTGTCTCCTTCCCAAGATCCTCTCCTGTCGTCAGAGCCCTCGAACCCTAACCTCACCTACCCCATTTGCCCTGCCCGGTTTGTCAGCTTTTTATTGGTTAAACAGGAATAAGTTTTAGGCAAGGTTACAAACATCATTCTGGGGTACATGAGTGTCTGCTCATTTGGGCAGAAACCAGATCTTGGGGGCCGGTATTTGCATTAGAACGCATAGCCCCAGACCAAACCCCAACAGCTAGTAGCTGGCTTCCTAGTTTTCTTCTGCTGCAATTGGAGGCACTTTATGAATTATCGTGGTGCTCTTACCTGGGGAAGACTACTCCTGTTCTTAGCAGTCTTTAGTAGCATGTAGTTCTTTAACAAGTGTGCGGCTCTGAAAATGTCTTCATACAAGCAACATTTTACAAACCGAGAGATTGTATTTAGGAACATTAATTATATTATGATACATTTATGTAATACATACATATATATTCGCCATCCTGGTGACCACGAGGTGAAGAAGTTTCCTTTGCTGTTCACTCCCGCAGTGATGTTTTTGCCATCAAATCTTAGAGCAATGGCATCGAGTGACCAAGGACTGAGACTAAAACTATCTGCTAAAATTAACTTCTCTATCTGATAATCTGGTTGTCTCTTGTATCACAGTGGCTTCTCAGCAGTGGTGGCAGGTGGGAGGCTCAGATGAGTTTGTCTTTGGTGCAAGCGTGTGAAACGCCGTGCTGGAGAAGTGTGCTTGCTCGATACCACCACAACAATAGATCTACAAAATGAGCTGCTACCTAAGCAAATGTCAGGGTATCCATTCTTTTAAAACTGCGATTCCATTTCTTCCTGCCGTTTACATGTACATCCAGAATAGCAAGATACTTTGTTTTCTTACTGAAGACCGAGCTGGTCCTTATACTTCATTAAATAAGATTAAAGTCATTGCTGTTATCTGTTGTTATGTGGGTAAGTCTAGTTAGAATATTGTTACACTGTTATTTAATGCCCTTGCTTTTGTTGCCTGTTTAATATTTCTAGTGAGAGTTTTATTTCATGAATTCTGCCACACTCTGCTGATGGCCTCTGATTATCTGTATGTGAGCAGAGCAACGCGTCGTAAATCTCATGAGCCTTTATACATCTGCTTGTGCCTAACATAAATATTCATACTGAATCCTTCATGGACCGCTCGTATGTTCGTAAAAACTGTGGAACTGGGAAGGCACAGGGGGGGGAACACCTCTTTTTGATTTCCACAGGAGGTTAGCCAGATGGCTTTTGAAGTTGTTTGCCGGGCTGGGTACGTAAAAGCCTGCAAGGTTGGTGCACAGCCTGTAAACCTGTAACGGGGTTTATTGCAGTCTCCTTCCTTTGCCATCTTCTTTGTAAAGCCAGGCTGTGTCAGAAAAGCCAGGATAGATTTTCTTCTTTCTTTCTGCCTCTTTCAGACCCATAAATAAGCATGCTGTTATTGATCTGTGGTCTGTACAACAGGGACCCACGTTTTTAATTTATAAACCTCCACAGCAATTGCAGCCACCTGGCTTCATGTCCTCCCCACCCCCTTGTTTTTCCTAACTTGCTGCCACACGCATTTAGCAGAGGGGTGTCTTTAGCAGCCTCACGGCTCATTTAAAAAATGAAACTGAAACAAAACAAATTGGACACTGAAATATGCTACCGAGTAAGCGTGTGGCTTAAGTATAGTGGCTCTGCACACCTGATTCCAGGGCCATTAATTCTTATTTGTCAGTGGGTTTGGCCTCCTGCTCTGCCTGCCACACAGGGTAAATAGCCCTCTACCCTGCTGTAAACACCACCTTTTACTCCTGGAGAGCCCTTGCTTTTAGTATTTGGTTTCACCCTCATATCGCTTGGACCTCTGAGAAACATGAACTCAGGCAGCTCAGAGTGTCTGGGAGCCAGACTTCTCCCCGACTTCTCTCCCAGCTGAGATGAGAATCCCTGTACCTCCCACAGGCTCTGCTCTTCCTGCTGCTCAGTGTCCTCAAAATTCAGAGCTCAGTGAACCAGAATATCTGTCTGCCAAATATTGAAAAGCAGTGCTGTAATGTCTGCTTTTGGTTTTTGCATTTCTCAGGTGAAAATATCTCGGTCTCGTGAGCATATCGTTCAGCCGTCTCAGGGGCTAACGGAGAGGATTCATTACTGTTGCTCCTGCTCCTGGAGTCTGTAATCTAGCAAGGAGAATGGGGCCTGTGACCTGTTAGCAAACAGCAGGAGAGTGGATTATCAGCAGCAGTGATGCTCTGGTAACAGCAAAGCCTGCCCGCCCTCCTGCCCTCCCCAGCGCTTTCCATGAAACAGAGTGGACACAGGTTAATTTTCTTTACTAGGAAAAGTGTAGTTCAGTGGCAGTGAGTGACGTGCACAGATGAGGCCATGGTTTGGTGACCCTCAGTGTACACACACACACACACACCCGCCCACATACACACATAAAAATGAACATGTACATTAACACAGACACACACGCACAGAAGTCGTTGACTCAGCAGGAAATAATGTTTTAAGGTGTAATTAGAAAAATCAGTTCTGGTTGATTGTGCTTATAAATGTCAAAGAAAGAAATGTCTTTCACATTACATTTTTTTGTAATCTCTTCTTTATCTCCATTTCTGACTATTCTAGAAAATAAAAATTTTACTGATAAAAAGTCTGTTTTATATGTGTCTATAGAGCCACAGTTTTTAATATATTTTATTCAGGCAGTATGAATGTATAGTATTGTTTGTGGTAGATGCTATAGGAAAGATATTGTTGAGGAAAAATCCCAACGTGCCAATCATGTAAACGTGTGTGGCATATAATTGTACCCAGGACGCATGCTTGATGAGTATGATAAGTGAATAAGATAGTGGTTGTTAATTTGAATCCTCTACTTGATTGGGCTGAGAGACACTTGGCAGATCAGTAAAGAACACTTCTGAGTGTGTCTATGAGGAACTTTCCAGAGAGGATTACCCAGGCAGGACAACAGCAGCCTGCCTTAGAAGAGGACGCCTGCTAGCACGCGCTTGCTCTCCCTTGCCTCTGGCAGGCTCCGTTGCTGCCTTCCATCTGCTGGGGAATTCTGCCTTGCCTCAGATCCAGAAAGAATGGATTTGGGGTAGAAATGCATTAAATTTTTTAATTTAATTTTGTTTTTGAGAATTTCACACACAAGAACTTTATTTGCAGTCTCCCCGTTCCTTCTCCCTCTCAATCTCATTCTGGCCCCTCCCCTCAACCTCAATTATGACCACTCTTCTGTAATTATTGTTGTTGCCCACAGGTACTATAACATGTGCTTTTTAGAATCCAGGCCTCTACAGAGAATAATACATACTTACTTCCCTTTCACAATTTGTTCCTCAGTCGGTTCCTTTATGCGTTTGGTCCATGATCTATTTATACATTCACCAAATAGAGGACAGCTAGGTTGTTTCCCATTTTAGGCTGTTGTAGAATGTATGTCCATGTTAATAAAAACGGAACGGACCCCACTTACTTTCTACTGAAATCCCTGAAACTCTGTGTCAAAAGCGGCGCTTCCTCCTGTATACTGTTTCTGTCAGGCATTAGCTCTGCAATGAACAGCGTGGCCCTCACACAGACATATATCTTTATATTTACTGTATACACTGTATCCTTATTTTTACAGATGCTTCTACTTAAAAGTTGACCGTAAACACTATGCCACATTATGCAGAAGGCTGCTTCAACCATCTCAGGCTTGTATACAGTGGCTGGGTGCAGCCTTGTTCTGTGCTGTCCAGCTTTAGCGTTAGGCTGTACTGTCCAGCTCTGTGTCAGTACGGGTCACAAAATTTTCTCTGACAAAAACTGCCTAACAGTACTCTTCATTGAACTGTTCCTTTGTTAAGGGATTTCTGGCCAATCACATCTCTATAGATGTCAGAAACCTCAGTTGTTTATACTGACAGAATTTTGTAGTGTAGATGATTTTCATTCTGTTTACTTAATGCTTTTATTCATCCCCATCTGCAAAATGCTAAGAATGCTTCAGTCTCACCCCATCATAAACCAAGTGTTATGCCTCACTGTTCACAGATGGTGGGTTTTTTCCATTACGGTAGAAGTAGATAATGGTATTTTGGGGTTTATTTATGTTATGTTACATTTTAAATTGTAATGTGCATTTGGCAAATTTCCCTTGGTTCTGTGACTACTTCAATTACAGTAGTTTACATCTTTTTTATTCCTTCAACAAAATATGGTGTTATGTAAAAAGAAGTGATAACTATAGAATTACAGAATGGTTGCATTGAAGGGGAAGATGAAACCATTAATCCAAATCATATTTTATTTTAGTGTTTACCTGTATAAATCATGCCATTATGGTCAAGTATGGTATTTTAATTCATGAAAAGAGTGTAATAGATGTGCACAGAGAACCCACTTCTGGGAAGGAGAGGGAGGAAAAGTTTTGTAGGCATAAGGTTATTGTGTAATTCAAAGGCTGATTTCTGTATCCCACATGTCTGGTTGCAAGCCTTGTTATGAAAATCTCTTGTCTTAATGTTGTACAAACTCTGCTCCCCAATGGTCCCCAATACTGATATGTCAATAAAGCAACTTATAGCCAATCGCTGCCCAACAGGGAAAGACTAGGGTTAGACTTCCAGGGAAAGAACAGGGCTAGAGTTCCTGCTAGCCAGGGGAGGAGCAGTTAGAAGAGGAAATGGGGGGTGGGGCCAGGGGATTCAGCCATGGGTGAGGTCCAGGAAAGTTACAAAATGCAAGTATCCCTGGGATGCTTGCTGAGAGGAAACCAAGTTAGCATAGAGGGCTAAGAATAGGGTAATATCTGCTCGGGTATTGTGTTATGAAGTTTATCATCTAACAAATATAAAGGAGTCTCAATTGTTTATGATAGGCATTAAGAGAGAAACTTAGAAATGAACACAGTTTTATAAAAAAAAAAAAACATAGCAAGGTTTATCTCATCTTAGGCTTCCAGGTCACAGTGAATCATTGTGGGAGGTCAGGAAAAAAACTCTCAGGATTCTGGAGGCAGGAACTGAAGAAGGGACCATGGAGGAAATCTGCTTACTGGCTTACCCCTTCTGGCTCATGTGCTACTAACTTCCTTCCAATTAAATTTATTTTAATTAAAATATAATTTTATTTCCCTCTGTCCCCTTGCTCCCTCCAACCCCTCCCATGTCTCCTCCCTTCAATGCCTCCTATCCTTCCCACTCTCTTTCAAGTTCATTATCATTTTTCTTTATTAATGTTTTACATATGCATACATGTGGAGAGCAGCTACAGACAAAGCCAACCTGAGACACAGGCCCAGAAGCTCAGTCTTGAACTCACAGGGTGATACTGGAAGACATCCAGGAAAGGTGTGCCTGGCTTTCGTTTCCAAGTCTATAGTTTAGCTGGATAGTCCCTGATGCTCCAGGTAACCAGGAAGCCTCCGGCACCTGGATGCAAATGGCCTCTTGCTAAAGCAACACACCAGCAGCCAAGCTTGACAGCTGAGCTGGGTCACTAGGACTCACACCGTGGTGTGGTGTGGAGAGCTGCTTGTTAAGCTGCTTTGTTATGCTTTCACCTGGGGAGGTAGTTTTTGAAAAGAGGTTAGGCAGTTTCCACACCTTTTTCTTTTTGTATTGATGTGACTTGTTTTTGCTTTGCCTATAAATAATGAACCCTGGAATAAACCCTCACTGCTTCAGTCAGACTCGGAGCCCTCTCAAGGCGATCCTGTGTGGAGTGGGATTTGTCCTCACTCCCTACTCAGGTACCGTTCGACTCTGCCAGCGGGCTCCAGCACATAAATATACAAATAGAACCTGCTGAGACTCCATTTAGTGTTGCTTGTGTGTGTGTGACTTCAGAATGACCCGTTGTTTTTGTTAACATGGCTAAGTAAGGGGTATTATTAGATTTGGGGAGAGAGCTGAGACTCTTTTCAGTTACACACTTACATTTCCCAGGCAATAAGCACACATGACTTCTGACACTAAAAGATACTTTAGGGGCAGGAGAGAGGTCAGAAGTTAAGGTTACTGGATGCTCTTGTAGAGTGAATCTAGGTTCAATTCACAGAATCTACATAGTGGTTCACAACTGTGTATAATCCCAGTTTCAGGGGATCTGACACCCTCTTTTGGCATCTGGGGCCCTACACACACACACACACACACACACACACACACGGTACACAGAAATGCATACAAGCAAACACCAATAAAAAAATAAGACATTTAAAATCTTACATCACATTGGTTATCATCTGGCCAATATTTCATTTACTTTAGGTAATAAAAAAATTACATAAAGCAACATGTTTTCTTATTGTTTCCATTTTTAAAATGTAATGCTCTATACATTGAATATTTTGAAAGTTTTTTGGAAATGGATTTTGCTGCTGCCCATATGAGTATTTTTATTTTACCTCTCTTAAATGTTCCTGTCCATGTGGTTCTGTTTTAAAGCCATATGCATCTTCCCATACCAAACACAGCCCAAGAGCCAGCAAACGGTCTGCATCAATGGAACTAGCTAAGAAAAAGCGGGCAAAGTCATACTGACGTTTGTAGCCAGACAGACAACATGTGATTTGCCGAGTGATGTTCAAGTTCAGTAAACGATGACTTTATAAAGAAAAATAGTAAAAGGGATCTACAGAATAAATTGTTACTGCACTGCTTTGCGGTTGGGTGCCTTCTGTTTTCTTTTCCATTTTCTTGACTTCAACAGCTATCCATACTCAGCCTATAATTCACAAATCTGCTCTTCAAATTCTTTTTTGAGTAGAAGACTGTGATCCAAATGAGGCCATTCAATCCTGTCCTCTTGAGCCCCTCGGGAAGCCATTTCCATCTCTGTTGCACACTGTGGATCCATGGCATTCTGTGCAGTCTCTTCACTTGCACCCTGACCTCCACTTCTCAACCACTGTCTTCTCCTGTCCTTTTTGTGCTAATAGACTGTTTCCCTACCATATCTCTCTGATCTTTTTTAGCATAATTTTTTTTATTTATTACAATTTATTCACTTTGTATCCCAGCTGTAGCACCCACCCTCATTCCCTCCCAATCCTGCTGATCTCTTTTGGATAGCCATCTGTTGGTATAATGTTCTTTTGAAATGTATACACCTTACCCTTGTTCATTCAAATGCTGATTTCTCTCCCCCACTCTCTGGTTTCAATTCGCATATTGCACAGTGATACTTTTTCTAAGCATCACCTGTCTCAACTTTGTGTAAACATGCCAAAATAAAACAACCAGCCACAATGTTGAACAAAGAGAGGAAGAAGTAGGTGGGAGAGGGGAGGAGCCAGAGGACAGGAAACAGTGGGAGGAGAAGGGCAGGAGAGAGCTGGGAAAGAGCTGAGAGAGAGATCTTGAAACCAGGTGGAGAGATGGACTGGACCTAATGCATCACTAAAAGCAAGTATAATGTGGGAAATCTAAATGTTAGGAAACTATGAGGGCTTGGAGGTTTAGGATTAGGATGGAACAACTATTGCCCAGCATTGTGTTCAGGTTAATTAAATAAATCCCAGTGTCTGTGTGGTGATTTGGGTATACAGCTATTTAGGATTAACAGCAGCTTTACCAGAAGATATATCAATAGTAGATATTAATTGTCACTTAAAACAGCCATCTTTTGTTTATTTCATCAGGATTTCCTTGTGTACCACTGGAAAGATCTTCCCAGAATGCTCTTGTGCTCAGCTAGTCTTTTCCTCCATTTCTCGGCCAATGCACCACTGTTATTTATTTAAAGAAATATGAGGCTGGTTTCAACTGATATTCTCTGCAAGAAGTTTATTAGGAGGGTAAGGAGGGAGTGGGAAGCAGGACATGGTGGGGAGAGAGAAAAAAAAGGGAAGGGGAAAGGGGCACCCGAGAGAGAAAGAGAAAGAGAGTGTAAGAGAGAGAAGAAGAGAAAGTAAGAGAGAGAAAATAAGAGTGTAAGAGAGAGAGAGAAAGAGTGTAAGAGAGAGAAAGAAAGAGTGTAAGAGAGAAAGCACGCGACAGGTTGTTCCTTTAAAGGGCAAGGTAACCCCACCTTCCAGGTGGGGCCGCCTGGCTGTCGACACATGATGACATCACAGGAGCAGGTTGTGTTCCAAAATACTAACAGCTGTATGCTCAGATCGCCTTACATATCATTGCCTCTAGAAGTCTGACACTGCTTGTTGTGGATTTTCGTCCCCTACTGATTACGCCTCATTTTAAGTACAGATCTGACTCTCTGATAACTGGCTCTCTCTGACAGGTTGTTTGAGATAACTGGCCATCCACAGCCAGTGGCTTGTACAGATCCACACATGACATAACCCACCTAGAAGCTGCTGTCTCATATTTGCCAAATAAACACACATTACATTACTTTATTATCTTTTCCTCTAAATATTGGGCCTCTGCCTACTTTTTTTTAAGGTATTTTCATCACGAAAACATAAGCCTGATATGGTATGTATTAGCAAGTTTTGCGAGCTTTGCTATATGAAATATATATATATATATATATATATATATATATTTAGAAAATGTGTATTACAGACTTACGCACCCCATATGATTTCCATGAAGATTACATAATATAAACTATGATAAACTATGTGAGTGCTTCTAAAAAGTTCAGTTTTGTAGGGTTGGAGAGATGGCCCAGTGGTTAAAGGTACACACTACTCTCACAGAGGACCTGAGTTTGCTTCCTAGTGACTGTATTGTGTAGCTCACAAGTGTAATTCCAGCTCCAGGAGATCCAACGCCCTCCTTTAGAGTCCACAAGTACCTGTATTCACATGCACAAATGCACACACATTCATAATACACATTGGCACACACTGATATACACATAATTAAAATTACAAAAATTATTTTTAAAAGATTTATCAATGTTTAAGTTATGTGCCTGAGTGTTTGACTGCATATCTGAGCACCATGTACGTGCCTGATGCCCAAAGAGGCAAAAAAATAAAATAAAATAAAATAAAATAAAATTCCAGATTCCCCATTACCAGAGTTGAAGATGGTTATGAGCCACCATGTGGGTGCTGGGACTAGAACTTCAGGTCCTCAGGGAGAGTCTCCAGTGCTCTTACCTTCTGCACTAAAGCTTCTTTAAGAGATTAAACACATTGTTCAAACGGTGTTTTTACTACTTTAATATTTGTACAATAGTGGAAAGAAACCCAACAATTATGACACGGGAATCATTGAACCAGAAGAAAGCCTTAGGTCGGTGAGGAGATGGGAGACATTTCCTGGACTCCATACTGTGTGAAGTGAAGAGTGGAGAGGGTAAGCAGGAGGCCTAGGCCACTCTCCAGTGCTCCCAGGTAGGTATGATGGCTCGATCTCCTAGCAAGAACATGCAACTTATCTCTTATGTTAAAGACAATTTAAAAGAGCTATTGATGCAAAATTGAGTAAAATGTAACCATTTTAACTGTGTGTTTTAATGAGATTGGAAAAAGCATTCTCAAGTATAATTACAACATAGGTTGTTGAGGACTTTCTTCATCTTAAAGAAATTTCTTGTGTTGCTGGTAGCTAAAGCCTCCTCAAAATCTTCAGCCACATTCATCTTCTTCCTATTAAGGATGAATCAGTTCATGTGTACTAAATTTCATATAAACGGAATGATGTAATTTATTTTATTTAGTATCTAACTTTTCTGATCAGTTTGCTGTTTCTGATGTTAGTCTGTGTTGTTACATATACCAACAACATACAATGTGTACAATTTTAATTGTTCAGTACTATTCCAGTGAACAGATATATAAGAACTTATTTATAAATTCATCTATAAGCAAATGTAGTAGTATTCCTTCTATGAGGCAATTATGAATAAAACTGACTCTAGTGTTCATATACAGGTTTCTGACAGGAAATATGCTTTAATTACTCTTTGGTAAGTTCCTTGGGCTAAGATTGCTAGATTATTTAGTAAATGTATTTTAATCTTTATGAAAAAGATAGATGTTTAAAGTCTTAGATGACTTAATGAAAACCTCTCAGAATTTGATTGCACCTACCGTCTTGAGTCTTGATATTGTCAGCCTTATAATAGGCCATTCTTGGGTATATTTAAATGTGACATTCTATGTTCCAACTTGTTTCTGGATGCTTGGTGTTATTCATTCACCATTCTTGTGTCTTCTTTAGTGGGTTGTAATTGAAAACCCTTTAAAGATTTCCCTTAGCTTGAGTCCTGTGCATTCTGGAATGGAGTGTTTGACAGAGTATTGCAAGCATTTTCCGAGTCTGTTATGTGATTTTTTTTTCGTGGAATGTTTGAATTATGTTTTGTTGGAAATGAATTTATAAACATTTTCTCTAAGCAAATTTTACTGTTTCCAGGTGGTAAAGAACATATTTTAATTTTAGTTTTTGCTCTTAGGTCAGTCAGAAAAGTAGAATTTACTTTTGTGAATAGTATTTCTTTTTATATAGACCTACATTAATTCTTTGTTATTAACCTTCGCTTCAATCATTTATATGATTCTCACACGAAGACCTTAATAACCATTTCACATTTTTTTTTGTAAACCTTGAAATTGAGTCTTATGATTCTGACATTATTCTCTTTATAGTTTTACATCAATCAGCTTTACTTTTATCTCCAAAATTTTGTGTGAATGCTTTTCAATTTCTATAAAAATGGAATAAAGTGTTACTTTGATTGATTGCACTGCTTTAATAGATCAATTAGGATTAAACAGACACTGTTGACCTTTCTAGCCCGTGTGTGTGTGTGTGTGTGTGTGTGTGTGTGTGTATTTCAAATGCTTTTACTTTATTTGAAATTGTTTTGCAGTTTTCAATTTTGTGGATTGTATTTTCGCATTCCTTTAAAAATACTCATTTCTTCTTTTATATTATTTTTCTAAACTTTCAATGGAAATATTATACATATTTTCTGTAAACCTTATCCAAAACCATAGTAAATATCAACATTTTATTTATTTTTACTTAGTCATTACTACTAAAATGCAATTAGTTGTAGAACTGATTTCAACCTATTATGTCTTGTGGCTAATTAGTACACTGTGAAAGAATTTAAGCACAAGAGAAGTAGTTGTTGTAGTCTGAGGTCTCAAATGTTCTCTGAATTTGTGAGATGTTTTATATCTTTACAAAAATCTGGGCTGGAGAGAGGGCTTAGTCATTAAAAGTGTCACTGCTGTTGCAGAGGACTTGATTTCCAACAGCCATGCAGCAGAACTTATGACTGCTTGTCACCCTATCTCCAGGACACATAAAACCCTCTTTCGGCCTTGTGAGCACCTGCACATACCTTCAAAATACATGCAATTAAAAACCAGAGTGACATCTTGTAAACAACTATATACATAATTAAAAATAAAACAACATCTTACAAACACAATAGAAACATTAAATATCTTTTTGGCACCATGATGGTTAGAAAAAATAACTGACAAATGTAAAGGTCTGATGTAGCATCCATACTTTGGCCTCTTTTTCACATTTGACAGAACTGTGTGTTTTTGTGTAATGACTAACGGCCAAAGTAAAAATTAAAAAAAAAAAAAAAAAAAAAAAGAATACCTGACTCACATAAAGACACAAAGATGACATTTTTTTTAATAATATGAAAAATCTTGAGATTAAATTTGAAGATGCTTCTACTACTTGAACCTTAAGAGGAATGATATGTAATTTGATACAAAATTACTAAATGTGGGGCTGGGAAGATGGCTCAGTGGTTAAGAGAGGACCAGGGTTCAATTCCCCAAACCCACATGGCAGCTCACAACTGTCTGTAACTCCAGATCCAGGAGATCTAATGCCTTCACGCAGACATATATGCAGGTAAAACCACTAATGCACAAAAAATAAAAATAAATAAATTGTTTTAAAATACTAAATGTATTTAAGTCATGGAATTTACAATGACAAAACAAAGTTGGTCATCACTACATGCTGAATGTCCATTCATTATTCTGGACACCGTCAATTGAATAGAAAGGATTGGTTATTTGTATCAAGTTTTGGAGAAGTTTTATATTATTTTAATTATACGGGTGTCTCCATGTATGAGAATGTGAGTGCAGTTTCCTGTGGAGACCGGAAGAGGGTGTCAGAACTGAAGGTTTAGTCAGTTGTGAGCTGTGGTTGCAGGAAGCAAACTCACTCTGGAAGAACATGCTATATATTGTCATCCACTGAGGCATCTATCAGCTCCACGTGCTGATTTTTAAAAATCGTTTTATTGGGTCTTTGTGAATTTCTTATCATGCACCCCAATACCACTCATGTCCCCTCCCCTTGGAACCTCCTCCTCCAAACAGAGAGAAGAAATCTCAGTGTGGAAGCTGTAGAGCGTCACAGGGTGTCCCATAGTTTACTGCTTTGTCCACATTTTGCTTACAAATGTTCGTTGCAACCATTTGTTCGTCTGGTTCAAGGCATCTGGCTTCTGCTACTCTATCAGTTCTGGAACCTCCCTGGGACTCCTCGTGGATTTCCTATCGTTGCCCTGAGTCATGAGATCCTATGGTTTTGGATCTGCAGGGCAGGGCTCTTCATGCATTCCAGCAGTTCATGGATGGGATTGATGTTGGGTTGGGCTAATTCAAGGCCCTGGATCTGGGCTTGAGAGAGATCCGAGATGGTCAGCCTACTGGCTCCCCATCTCTCCTATGCTCAGGGTGGCTCACCTGCAAGCCCCCAACCAGCGCCATCTCTACCCTGCTGCCCTGGTGAGGTGCAGGGCCAGCTCCCCCGAGTGTGGCAGCAGCTGAGGGACTTGGCTAATTCTCCCATTCTCATGACCCTCTTCTCCCATCCGCCACATCTCCCTACTCCCCCATACCACTGCCATGCGAACAAGAGGCAGGACAAGCTCAGTGGAAACACCCCACATCCAGGGCCAGCTTTCCAGGGCTGCCCGGGGGAGGTGCAGGGCTTGCTACAGGATGGGGGGGGGGGCAGAGATCGCACTCCTGCTTTCAGCACCCCAGGACCAGGCCTCCTGCCTGCCATAGTGGCAAGGGGCCAGGGTGGGGGAGGGCAGCTTTCCCTTGCCTATGCTGCCACACGCCAGACAAGAGGCAGGGCCAGCTTGCCCACACCCATATCCCAGGGCTGGCGTCATCAGGGTCCACTCTACTGTGCTGCCTAAGTTAGGTGCCCCACCTGATCTTCCAAGTGCTGCAGCTGGTGAGGGCCAAGGCTGCAGTGACTTCTCTTTCTTTCTTTCTTCCTTTCTTCCTTTCTTTCTTTCTTTCTTTCTTTCTTTCTTTCTTTCTTTCTTTCTTTCTTTCTTTCT
>NW_026592890.1:2527344-2560509 GCF_907164565.1 Psammomys obesus
TCTTTCTTTCTTTCTTTCTTTCTTTCTTTCTTTCTTTCTTTCTTTCTAAGTTGTTTACTGGCTGATAAAAAAGAAAAAAAAAAAAGGGAAAATTCTCCATGTATTTTTACTGTGGGCACTGAAAATAATAGAAATGACCAAGTACTTGTACTAATTACTTTTGTGTTAGTAAGAGAAACTTTATAGCTAGATAATCAAGTGGTATTAAAATAAACAACCTTCTTTAAACATTAATTTGGATAATACATATAAAAATTATGGAATTATAATTCTGCTCAAATGAATGGATGCATCTTGGCACTCAATACCAGTTGCTACCAAAAAAGGGATATGTGGAATTTTTTTTCTTTTTGGTTTATTTTTTACACTTAAGTGTTATATTTTACACTTTATTCACTTTGTATCCCCCCATAGGCCCATTCCTCCTCCTCTCCCAGTCCCACCCTCCCTACCCCATCTTCATGCATGCCCCTCCCCAAGTCCACTGATAGGGGAGGTCCTACTCTCCTTCCTTCTGATATTAGTCTATCAGATCACATCAGGAGTGGCTGCATTGTCATCTTCTGTGGCCTGGTAAGGCTGCTCCCCCCTCAGGGGGAGGTGATCAAAGAGCAGGCCTATCAGATTATGGCAGAGGCAGTCCCTCTTCCCATTACTATGTAACCCACTTGGACACTAAACTGCCATGGGCTACATCTGTGCAGGGGTTTTAGGTTATCTCCATGCCTGGTACTTGGTTGGAGTATGGGTCTCTGGGAAGATCCCTGGTGTTCAAATATTCTAGTTCTGTTGCTCTCCTTGTGGGGTTCCTGTCCTCTACATAACCTACTATTTCCCACTTCTTACATAAAATTCCATGCACTCTGCCCAATAGTTGGTCATAAAGTCTCAGCCTCTTTCATAGTCTGCAGCTCAGAACCTTTCAGAGGCCCTCTGTGGCAGGTTCCTACCTTGTTTCCTGTTTTCTTCTTCTTCTGATATCCATCCTCTTTGCCTTTCGGGATGGAGATTGAGTGTTTTAGTCAGAGTCCTCTTTCTTCCTTAGTTTCTTTAGATGGACAGATGTTAGGTTTATCCTTTAAGTCTATATGAGTGAGTATATACCGTGTGTGTCTTTCTGCTTCTGGGACAGCTCACTCAAGATGATCCTTTCCAGGTCCCACCATTTACCTGCAAATTTCATTATTTCCTTATTTTTCATTGCAGAGTAATACTCCATTGTATAGATGTACCACAATTTCTGCATCCACTCTTCAGTTGAGGGGCATCTGGGCTGTTTCCAGCTTCTGGCTATTACAAATAAGGCTGATACAAACATGGTTGAGCAAATGTCCTTATTGTGTACTTGAGCCTCTTTTGGATATATGCCTAGGAGTGGTATGTCTGGATCTTGAGGAAATGCTATTTCTAGTAGTCTGAGAAAGCGACAAATTGATTTCCAGAGTGGTTGTATAAGTTTACATTCTCACCAGCAGTGGAGGAGGGTTCCCCTTTCTCCACAACCTCTCCAACATGTGTTATCACTTGAGTTTTTCATCTTGGCCATTCTGATGGGTGTAAGGTGAAATCTCAGGGTTGTTTTGATTTGCATTTCCCTAATAGCTAATGAGGTTGAGCATTTTCTTCAAGTGTTTCTCTTCCATTCGATATTCCTCTACAGAGAATTCTCTGTTTAGCTCTGTTCTCCATTTTTTAATTGGATTACTTGGTTTGCTGCTTTTCAGCTTCTTTAGTTCTTTATATATAGAGTCCTTTGTCAGATAAAGGGTTGGTGATGATTCTTTCCCAATCTGTAGGCAGTCGCTTTGTTTTGATGACGGTGTCCTTTGATTTACAGAAGCTTTTCAGTTTCATGAGGTCCCATTTATTGATTGTTGCTCTTAGAGCCTGTGCTGTTGGTGTTCTGTTCAGGAAGTTGTCCCCTGTTCCAATGAGTTCTAGGGTATTCCCCACTTTTTTTTCTAGCCAATTTAATGTGTCTGGTTTAATGTTGAGGTCTTTGATTCACTTGGATTTCAGTTTTGTGCAGGGTGATAAGTATGGATCTATTTTAATTTTTTCTACATGTAGACATCCAGTTGGACCAGCACCACTTGTTGAAGATGCTATATTTTTCCACTGTATGGTTTTGGCATCTTTGTCAAAAACCAGGTGTCCATAAGTGTGTGAGTTTATTTCTGGGTCTTCTGTTCGGTTCCATTGATCCACCATTCTGTTTCTACGCCAGTACCATGCAGTTTTTATAACCGTTGCTATATAGTACAGCTTAAGATCAGGGATGGAGATACCTCTAGAAGATCTTTTATTGTAGAGGATTGTTTTAGCAATTCTGGGTTTCTTGTTATTCCATATGAAGTTGAGAATTTTTCTTTCCAGATCAGTAAAGAATTGTGTTGGTAATTTGATAGGAATTGTATTGAATCTGTAGATTGCTTTTGGTAAGATGGCCATTTTTACTATGTTAGTCCTGCCCAGCCATGAGCATGGGAGATCTCTCCATCTTCTCATATCTTCTAATTCTTTCTTCAGAGACTTGAAATTTTTTTCATACAAGTCTTTGACTTACTTGGTTAGGGTTACACCAAGGTACTTTATGTCATTTGTGGCTATTGTGAAGACTGTTGTTTCCCTAATTTTTTTCTCAGCCCTTTTGTCTTTTGTATACAGGAGTTTTGGGGGTCGCTCACATATACTATCATATCATCTGCAAATAGTGATAATTTGACTTCTTCCTTTCCAATCTGTATCCCCTTGATCTCCTTCAACTGTCTTATTGCTCTAGCAAGGACTTCCAGCACTTTGTTGAAGAGATATGGAGAGAGTGGGCAGCCTTGTCTTGTCCCTGATTTCAGTGGGATTGCTTTAAGCTTCTCTCCATTCAGTTTGATGTTGGCTGGAGGCTTGCTGCATATCGCCTTTACTATGTTAAGATATGTGCCTTGTATCCCTGATCTCTCTTTAAACATGAATGGATGTTGGATTTTGTCAAATGCTTTTTCAGCATCTAGGGAGATTATCATGTGGTTTTTTTCTTTTAGTTTTTTAATATGGTGGATCACATTGATGAATTTCCATATAATGAACCACCCCTGCATACCTGGGATGAAGCCTACTTGGTCATAGTGGATAATATCTTTGATGTGTTCTTGTATTCGGTTTGCAAGTATTATATTGAGTATTTTTGCCTTTCATTGATTCTTTGAATTGTTTTATTTGTTCTAATTGATTGATTTCAGCAATGAGTTTGATTATTTCCAGCCGTCTATTCCTTTTTGGTGTGTCTGCTTCTTTTTCTAGGGTTTTTAAGTGAGCCATTAAGTTGCTTGAATGAGCTGTCTTCGAATTTCTTCTTGAAGGCACTTAGTGCTATGAACTTTCCTCTTAGCACTGCTTTCATTGTGTCCCACAAGTTTGGGTATGTTGTGTCTTCATTTTCATTGAGTTATAGGAAGACTTTAATTTCTTTCTTTATTTCTCCCCTGACCCAGCTGTTATTTAGTAACAAGTTGTTCAGTTTCCATGTGTGTGTAGGCTTTTTTTCTGTTTTTATTTAGGTCCAGCTTTATTCCATGGTGATCAGACAGGATACAAGGGATTATTTCAATCTTCTTCTATCTGTTGAGGCTTGCTTTGTGACCAACTATGTGGTCTATTTTGGAGAAGGTTCCATGAGGTGCTGAGAAGAAGGTAAATTATTTTGTGTTTGGGTGAAAGGTTCTGTAAATGTCTGTTAGGTCCATTTGATTCATGACCTCTGTTAGAGACATTGTTTCTTTTTTTAATTTCTATTTTGTTGACCTGTCCTTTGTTGAGAGTGGGGTGTTGAAGTCTCCCACTATTAATGTGTAGGGATCTATAGGTGGTTTAAATTTTATCAATGTTTCTTTTACAAATGTGGGTGCTCTTGTATTTGGGGCATAGATGTTCAGGATTGTGATGTCTTCCTGGTGGAATTTTCCCTTGATGAGTATGAAGTGTCCTTCCCCATCTCTTTTTATTAATTTTTGTTGAAAGTCTATTTTATCAGATATTAGAATGGCTACTCCTGCTTGCTTCTTGGGTCCATTTGCTTGGAAAGTCATCTTCCAACCCTTTACCCTCAAGTAATATCTATCTGTGTGCCTTAGGTGTGTTTCTTGTATGCAACAGATTGCTGGGTATTGTTTATTTATCCATTCTGTTAGTCTGTGTCTTTTTATTGGAGAGTTTAGTCCATTGATATTGAGAGAGATTAATGACCAGTGGCTGTTAGATCCTTTGATTTTGATGTTGGCTGTGGTCATAATGTTGTGTGCTTGGTTGCTTTTTGTTTTACTGTATTAAGGTTAATTATTTCCTGTGTTTTCTTGAAAGTAGCTAATTTTCTTGGGTTGTAGTTTTTCTTCCAGTGTCTTCTGTAATGCTGGATTTGTGTGTAGGTAGTGTTGAAATTTGATTTTGTCATTAAATATCTTGTTTTCTCCATCTATGAGGACTGAGAGTTTTGCTGGGTATAGTAGCCTGGGCTGACATCTGTGTTCTCTTAGGGTCTGCATGATATCTGTCCAGGCCCTTCTGGCTTTCATAGTTTCTGTTGAAAAGTCAGGTGTGATTCTAATGGGTTTGCTGTTATATGTTACTTGGCCTTTTTCCCTTGCAGCTTTTAGTATTTTTTCTTTGTTCTGTATACTTACTGTTTTGATTATTATGTGGCAGGAGGATTTTCTTTTGTGGTCAAATTTGTTGGGTGTTCTGTAGGCCTCATGTATTCTTATTGATTGGCCTCTCCTTTAACTTGGGAAAATTTTCTTCAATGATTTTGTTGAAAATATTTTCTGGGCCTTGGAGAAGGGAGTCTTCTTTTTCCTCTATACCTATTATTCTTAGGTTTTGTCTTTTCATATTGTCTTGGATTTCTTGGATGGTCTGTGTCAGGAATTTTTTGGATTTAACATTTTCTTTGACAGATACATCGATTTCTTCCATTGTGTTTTCTACACCTGAGATTCTTTCTTCCATCTCTTGTAGTCTGTTGGTTATGCTTACCTCTGTAGTTCCTGTTTTCTTCCCTAAATTTTTCCTCTCCATTATTTCCTCAATTTGTGTTTTCTTTAATTTTTCCAGTTCTACAGATCTTGAGTTGTTTTGTTTGCTTCCTTCACTTGTCTGATTGTATTTTCCTGTTTTTCTTTTAGTTCCTTCAACTCTATTTCTTTTATTTCTTTCAGTGATTTAATTATTTCTTCTCTGAAGGCTGCAAACTGTTTGGCTGCATCTTCCTGTATTTCTTCATGGATGGCCATAATCCGCTTGTCTTTAACTTCCTCCATTTCTTTATGGATAGCCATGATCTGTTTGGTTTTATCTTCCTCTAATTCTTTATGTATTTTATTTGTTTCCTCTATTATCCTCTTCATCAGCATAGATGTAAGGTCATCTTCTTGGTTTTCTATTATGCTGGCTTGTCCAGGGCTGCTCGTTCCTGGATGGCTGGGTTCTGGAGATTCCATATTGCTCTGTCTTTTGTTGGTTGGGCTTTTACGCTAACCTCTACCCATTGGGCTGTTTTAGGTGTTGGCTGTTAGTTTCTGTGCTTCCTGGAGTCCTGAGGTAGGGAGAATCCCATTGGCTGAAAGATGATTTTTCCTGAAGGAGGCCTCCTCTGCTTTTTGGGTATGGTCACTGTATGGCCAGTGTTTCTCAGGAATTGCCACTGCTCACCTCAGGTGTATAGACCTGAGTAGTAGCTATGGTCTTTGTTAGGCAGGGGGGCTCTCCTCTCACCCGTAGAAGTTCTCCAGACAGCTGCCCCGCTGCTGGGTTTCTCGTTCTGAATTTAGTGAGCTGTTGTTGTTGTTACACTGTTTTCCACGTACAGCCCTCTTGAAGATCCTGCTGGTTCCCTAGCTGTGGGGTTTTCTCCCAACAGGGAAACTCAGTCTCGTATCTTGGGGCACACATTTCTGTTCGGAAAGGTGAGATGAGCACCCAGCAAGTCTCTGGGCCAGGGGCTGAGTGCTCTGCTCTGGGCCTGGAGAATGTGCACCTAGGTTGAGTTGGCGCCTGGGGGTGCCGCTCTGGTCTGGATGCTGTACATGCCTCTCTAGGCTGGCAACTGAGGGCTCCTCTCTGGTTTGGAGGCTGGGCGCTTCACTCTGGGCCAGAAGCTGTGTGTCCCTGTCTGGGATGGCGGCTGTGGGTGCCGCTCTAGTCCGGACGCTGTGCACCTGGGTCTGGGATGGCGGCTGAGGGTGCCGCTTTGGTCTAGAGGCTCTATGCTTTCATCTGGGATGCCAGTGTGTGTCCCCTTCTGGCTAGATTGGGGACAGCCCTTCTGTCTGGGATGGTGAGTAGAACCCGCAAGCACAGCTGCATTTGGCTCTGCCTTTCTGGCCTTTGGGAGTCTGGGCATCTGCCTAAACTGGGAAATTTTCCGGGGACCTTTTCAGGGTGGGGGTGTCAGCTGATTGCTCTGAGATCAGACCAGCCGATTCCCTCCCTGTGGGTTTTCACTGGACAGTGAAACTCAATCTCTGGTGCCCTGGGGCCCACAGTTCTATCTGAGGCAGTGAATCAGGTGCACAGGCAGGGCTCTGTGCTGGAGCCTGGGTCCCCGGCTCTGGCTCTGGGCTGGCTCCTGGGGCGCCCGTGGAACTGAGTCTTTTCCAGGGGATGTCTTGGTGACCTAAGGTCGGTCCCAATTGTTTCCTGCACCTAGGGGTTTTCTCTTGACTAGAGATTCCAGTCTCTGATGTTGTGGTGAGCACAGTTCAGTCTGGGACTGTGACCAGAGCACACTGGCATGTGGCTCTGGGCTTGCGACCAAAGCACACTGGCGTATGGCTCTGGGCTGGGGCTGGTGACCAAGCATCTGGCGGAACTGGAATCTCTTCTGTGTTTTAGCTGGGTGAGTTAAAAGCTGATTGAATCCCCCACTGTGGGGTATCCTCTCACCTGGGAAACACAATCACTTGTGTTTTATGGCTGCGAGTTCTGATTGCTGGTCACTGTGCTGATCCTGTTGTGCTGCTGCTCAGAATGAGAGTCCTCCTGGCGCCGCCATCTTGCCCCGCCTGTTATTATTATTTTTGTTTGTTTGCTTTTAAATAGAGTTTTTTCACTTCATGTTCAAATCTGGCCTTAGATTTGCAGTCCTCCTGCCTCAGGTATCCAAAGGCTAGATTATAGCCAAACTCCAAGGAATCTCATTCAAGTTATCATTTGCATTTTAATTAGTATTATGGAAGTATTCTAGGTAAGTCCTGTTTATGGATAAATGTTGTAGCATTCCATATTTACTTGAAAATAGTAATAATACCTGTGGTGTTGTGATTGGTACATGATTAGCCATGGACTGAGGCTTATTCAACTTTTGTGTTAGATATGCAAAAAATCATTATAAAATTCTGTATTTAAATTATAAATATTTCTACTTAAAAAGAAATCACACAACTTGTTTCAAGCAAATATCTGTGTTGCTGAGTTTCTTATATTAATTAAGGAAAGTCATGTGGGTCTCTAAATAACTCTGGAAAATTAAACATAAACAAATCAAAGTAGGTTTACTTGATTACTGCAAAATATTTATATCAACTATATTTAACTAATGGTTAACCTCATGGTTAATGAATGCAGGAGATTTAAGTCTTCTTTAACTCGTGTGTACAGAGCATTTGTCCTGTGTTAGACCCAGAGGAACACCACTGCAGTCTGCATTCATTCCCCAAAACACTGAGAGAAGACTTAGGTGATAACAATTCTGTTTAAAACGTTTTTCTTTTGTTTTTTTCTTTTTTAATTAATTACAGTTTATTTACTTTGTATTTCCCCTGTAGCTCCCTCCCTTAAACCCTCTCAATTCCACCCTCCTTCCACCTTCTCCATCCATGCCCCTCCCCAAGTCCACTGATAGGGGAGGTCCTCCTCTCCTTCCTTCTCATCCTAGCCTATCAGGTCTCATCAGGAGTGGCTACATTGTCTTCCTTTGTGGCCTGGGAAGGCTGCTCACCCATCAGGGGAAGGTGATCAAAGAGCAGGCCAATCAGTTCATGTCAGAGACAGCTCCTGTTACCCTTACTAGGGAACCCACTTGGACACTGAGCTGCCATGGGTTACATCTGTGCAGGGGTTGTAGGTTATCTCTGAGCATGGTACTTGGTTGGAGTATTAGTCTCAGAAAAGAACCCTGTGCCCAAATTTTTTGGTTTTGTTGATCTCCTTGTGGAGTTCCAGTCCTCTCCAGGTCTTACTATCTCCCCCTTCTTTCATAAGATTTTCTGTACTACCCCCAAAGTTTGGCTATAAGTCTCAGCATCTGCTCTGATACTTTGCAGGGTAGAGTTTTTCAGAGACCCTCTGTGGTAGGCTCTTGTCCGGTTCCCTGTTTTCTCCCTCTTCTGATGTCCATCATCTTTGCCTCTCTGAATGGGGATTGAGCAACTTAGCCAGAGTCCTCCTTCTTGATTAGTTTCTTTAAGTGTACAGATTTTAGTATGTTTGTCCTATATTATAAGTCTGATATCCACTAGTGCTTTCTCCGACAATTAGAAATAGTGCTTCCTCAAGATCCAGCTATACCACTCCTAGGCATATATCCAAAAGATGCTCAAGTATACAACAAGGACATTTGCTCAACCATGTTTGTAACAGCTTTATTTGTAATAGCCAGAAGCTGGAAACAACCCCAGATGTCCCTTAGTTGAGGAATGGATTCAGAAATTGTGGTATAGCTACACAATGGAATATTCATTACTCAGCAATAAAAAACAAGAAAATCATGAAATTTGCAAGCAAATGGTGGGAACTAGAAAAGATCATCCTAAGTGAAGTATCTTAGAAGCAGAAAGACACACAGAGTATATACTCATTCATAAGTGTTTAAAACTTTTGAAGTTGTACAATAGACTGTAGCCATCAAGGCTGGGCTAGTAGGAGGACTTCTTGCTAAGAATGCACAACATTGACTTTGCCTAACTGAAGTAGAGTAAAAGTAACCTGAATAAAGATGAGAGATGGGGGGGAGACACAGAGAGAGGAGATCTCCAGTTAGTTGCATTTATTAAAATGTACGCATATTTTAACCTTTGTTTTCTTTATGTGAGGTGTGATGCTTCTTTCTTTAGTTATTATCAGTCATCAATGCAGATACAATCATCTTCTATTTGGTTTATTCTGTTGTTTACAGTACAGCCCCAGTTTCGCTGGTCTGTTTTTTGGGTCTTTAGTCCATAAGTATTACAGTTGGCTTACATTGGTAGAGCAGACTAAGTCACAGATAATACAGATAATAATAAACCTTTATCCAGCATGTTTATGTAGAAATCAAACGTTACCCTATATAATTTAATTTTGGGGGAAAGTCTTATTATATTAATTACATACACATTAGTTTTTTAATCTCTAGCATTTTAGTACAGTATCATTCTACCTTTCAAGTTTCCTGCTTTGGTGAAAGATGCCTTTATGTGGTGTGGTATATCATGGGGTTCTGAAACATTACTCAGAACACCTCAGCAATTCATCACTTGCCCACAGTTATAGGTTTCTGTAGCCCTGACATTAAATTTAAAGCTCTCATAAATTTGCTGTGGACACTATAAATTTAGTCCACCCCCTTTTTTTTTCTATCCCAATTCTGTGCCTTAGAGACAACCTTGCCGGATGCCTATGTCTGATTATCTTGGAGAATAACCTTACTCGTTTTCTCTACTGTGTTAAAAGTGGGCTATTTGTAGAAGTGGATGGATCTCTTGTCCGTAATGGTCACAGTGGGACTGAGTGATGCTAGATTTGCTGTCGGAGAAATGAAGGATTCTCCGGATCCCCATTAGGGGTGGTGAGGTGATAGAGCGTGGCCCTGAGGGAATGATGGCAGCCATTCTGTTATGGGTCATACACCTACCTAGGTAAAGTCAACTGGGAAGCATGAAAGAGAAGAGAGTATGTAGAAAAGGCAATGAGCAAGTCCCTCAGGCCAGTTAACGGTTCATCATTCTTATAAAGCTAGTTTAAATTTGTGCTGATATTTATGAACTCCCAAACTCCATGCTGATACATACATACACTTGTGTGTTATTTTCTGTTTTAGCTTACTATAGAGTTTCCACTGTTTATGTTTATACTACTGGTTTTGAAAAGAGGAAGAGGAAAAAAGTTGAAAAATGAAGTTCAGTGCGAAATAAGTGGAGTTAATTATGTTAAATAAACTTGACATTTCCTTACTGTGAATCTCTAAAAAATGTTAACTGCTAACATGAAAGCAGAGAGCTGAATTTTTTATGTAACTCTTTGTTTTACCTTATAATCTATGGAAGAGGGGATAGAAGGATGGAGAAAAGAACAGAGAGGAGGAAGAGAACCATGTGGAGATCAATTCCTATGGCCTGACTCTAGGCAGGAAATTATTAGAAAATTTAAGTTACTTATGTAACCTCCAATCATTCTGGTAGATGATGATATAAATAAAACCCAAACTGAGATATCAAAAATGGAATGCGTAGGGTCATATAACTAGGAAGATTGATATGGTTTTAGAGATTGAATCCAAAGGTTTAAAGACTCCAAAATTCTGTCAATATCCTTTCTCCATTTCTGCACTTTGCTTCAATAAATGTTTTGGGTTCCTTCTTCTTAAAAAAAAAAAAAGTGTCTTCATTCTTGAGAATTTTATCTGTGTATACAATGACATATAATTGTATTTAGCCCCATTCATTACCCCACTTTTGTCTTATATGCCTGTCAATAGGTCCCTCTTCCACATTCATGTCTTTCCTTTTTTTTTTTTTCTCATAACCAAATCCAGCCACTGCTGCCTGTGCGTGCCTGTGTGGGACTGTCGACAAGAGCAGATCCACCAGTGGTCACATCCTCAGAGAACAGTGATTCTCCCTTCCCCAGCAGTGTTGTCTGTCCCATCCACACCATTTATTCTGGCTGCCTTAATCTTCTGCAAGTTTTATACATTTAACCACAACTGCCATCAGCTCAGGAGTGTGACAGCCTGGCTTCCTTCTTCACTAGTAGGTCTCCACCAAGTAATGACATTAAAGACCATAGTCTGTGTTTTATTTGAGTCTAAGGAAAAACAGAAATCTCTTTTCTCAGTGTATATTAATCAAATTTTACTTAGAATATTGAATTTATATAATCCTATCAGAAGTAGTGGATGGTAGTGATGTCACCAAATCCACCAGCTTTAGTAACTGGTCTTAGAAAAAGGTCTCTACAGCTAATAAAGCATCAAAGTTACACTGGACAGGACTTTTTTTTAAAAGAATTTTGATTTTTTATACAAAGTACAGGATAAAGCAGCTATCTGTTGATAAAGAACGATGTCTGTATGAGATGCAGTGATGTTTCTTTCTTTAAATGGGATTGCGGTCAATACTAGACCATTTTACAAGTTTAATATTTACTATTAATTAAGAAAAGCTCATTTTAATAATCCTAGAAATATTTATTACTTACCTCTCTTACATAGCTATTGAAAGATAAATTTTAAGTTCACAAGTTCACGCTTAGGTGTTTTGTGATTGCCTTGCATCAGCATTCTATTAACGGAACAAAAAATGGCAGAAAAAGATAATTAAAGGGAACAGGCAGCACAAACTTTTATAACTTCCACAATAACAGAGTAAATGCAACTTTCATGTATACTACAATAGTAACTATCTCAGTAAAACATGGTAAAAACAATGAATGCATGATGCAAAAAGACAACAGTGACAATCATTGCATCCTAAATGATGCTACATCTCATTTTTGTTAAAAATGAGTAAAAATGGGGTCACTCTTTGAAATGGTATGAATTTTAAAATTATTTTCCGAGTAAACATTAGTGTTATTAATTTTTGTTGATTTAAACTAAACCCAAAGCACCAGATTTATACCCATATTAAACTGCAGCATTTTGTTTAAAATAATTTGAAATGAACTATTAAGTGAAAAGGAGATTTGTAAGTGTAATTAAGGAGAAATTAGAAAATAAATTTAGTTCTAAGATTTTAATGACTATCAAACACTTATGTCAAGCACTACAGCTCATGATTCAGTTGTACCAGTTTCACAAAACAATATTTTAGTCCCTTATGTAGGCTGGACAAACAAGGAAAGATCAAGTGAGCTTAAGCAACTGGACCTGGACGGAGCAAGCTGGAATGCTGCCTGGTGAGGTCGGTTTTCTTTTTCATGATTAGACTTCAGTTTTCAGTGATATTTTAAGGTCCACGGTAGATGTGTGGAAGAAAGACACTTCCCATCATCCTACACATATATGTTCTCTTCATCCACCAACCCCAAAGTTCCTCTAACGTGGCCACACCTCCTAAGCTCCTAAAGTTGAGCCTAAACTTGATGACTAAACACTGAAATGTGTGAAGCTGTGGGGGCCATTCTTACTCAAGTCACCACAGAGTCCCAGGAAACACTATACAACAGGGTTTGCAGGGCTGCAAGAGCTGAAGGGCAAGGGTCACTTCTCTAAAAGTTTGCCTTCTGGACATGACGTGACTGTGACAGCCATAACTATGAAGCATGAGCGTCTGCGTCAGTCTCCCATACATGCCCAGAGGAGAGATAAGAGAGCAGGAGGCAGAGAAGTTAGGAAGACAAGCATCGACAGGAATGGAGGGAAGGAATATAGTCACAGTGCATTGTTTACAAACAGTAAACTACAAACAACTTTAAAAACAAATAGAAGGAAAATAGTCTGCTACAATGGTATGGTTTTATGACTGAGGACTTTTCATTGACACTTGATCACTCAAAATGAGTAAGGTTTATAATGCGTGTATTTATTCTATGGATTTTGATAAATGTACGCGCCTACTGACATAGCATTAAACAGCCCATTTTTACTACCTACAAGTCCTTTACGGCAATGTTTTTAAACCTCCTCCAACCTCTGGCAACCACGTACCTTTTCACTGTCTTTGAGATTTTGTTAGTCTAAAATTTCATATATCCTATATCTTTTCAGATCAGGGTTCTTTCATTTGGTGATAAGTTTCTTCCTATATTTTCATGGATTTAAAGTCTTTATTTTTGTTACCAAATAATATCCTACTGTCTGGACATATCATAATCTATCTATTATTCATTTACTAAGGAATATCGTGGTCCTACTCAAATTCTGACAATAAGAGTAAATCAATTAATACTTTCTTTTTTTTGTGCAAACCTAGTCATTTTTTTTCTGTATAAATGCCATGAACCACCTGACAGGATGGCAAAATGGTCGTCTTGCACCATTTTTATATTCATAACAGTAATGAATGAAAAGTCCTTATCTGTGTTCATTTTGGCTCATATCCATACTTTCAACATTTACATTAGAGCAACAGATGGAAACAGTTATGTATTCATTTATAGAGAGATTGAATGAAGACCTGGAAGCTTATAATTGGGAACATTCTTTTGATTGATACTTTCAAAACTTAACACGAAGATTCCTTTTTCCCCGTGTGTGTCTATGAGTGTGTGTGTGTGTGTGTGTGTGTGTGTGTGTGTGTGTGTGTGTGCACGCGTGAGCTCAGGTACTTGCAGAGCCCAAAGATGAAAAACAAAGCAACATTACTCCTCCAAAATATCTTATTTTCCCAATTACCAAATCCAAGGACATTGAAATATATAAACATGTATAAAATATCAGATGAATAATTAAAAATATTACTTACAAAAATGATTGTTTAGATTCCAAAAGGATGTAAACGAGTACATGTATAGACAACTAATTGAGAGTGTAAAGAAGTCAGCAAAATAGGTGAGAAATAATTATCCAAACTAACCAAAACAACAATACAAGTAACAAAATTAGAAATGAAAAATGGTTCATTATAGCAGGTACAACTAGAGTTCAGAAGTCAACAGGGAATGCATTGGAAAACTATATTCCAAAAGAGTAGAATATCAAAACAAAACAAAACTGATAGATTCCTAGACACATATGACCTACCAAAGTTTGATGATAATATAAGTTAGTTTAGTAGTTCTAGAATTAATAACAACAAAAAAATGAAGCAGGAATAAAAGTCTTCACAAACAAAATTCCATGACTAGACAGGTTCATTGAAGAATTCTACCTGATCATGAAAGAAGATCTAACCCCAAGATTTTCAAATTGTTTTTTAATATACGGAGGGAAGAAACACCACCAAATTCCTTCATAAAAGCTGTATTATTCTAATACTAAAACAAGGTAAAGACACAGGAAAATTGAAAGCCATATATCAGTTTCTCTGATAAACATAGGTGAAAATTTATCAGTTTTCTTGTAAACCAAATTCAGCAACACATTAAAAAATAATACACCTTACCACATACAAACTTCTTTTCCATCTTTAAAATGTTTCCTGAATGCATTCACTTTTCTCCAATCTAACTATTACACCCTCATCTCTGTCTCCATCTTGCCTTACGTTGAACCCTACAGAAGTACTTTCATTTGCTCTCCACAACTGAAAGCGTGTTTACAAACAGAAAAAGAAGTGGCAAAACATCAACAACAAAACAATGAAAAACCGAACCAAACTAACCAAACAAACAAAAACAAGTAGAGATTTACCCCTCCCGTTTAATGCCCATAAAAATTGAAAAATGGAATGAGGTAAATCCTGACCAACGAAGGCACAGTACATGCCTTATCATTTCTGGGATAGGACCTTTTTGCACTTCCACCTAAACTTATTTACCCATTTGCTTTGCTGTTGTCCATGACTTCTAGTGTCCAAAGATGGTAGTGAGGTGTGGTGTGGTGAATGCTTCGCATACTATATTCAAAAGTACATGTCAGTTTATTCCTTAAAACAAATGCTACCTTGGAAATATTGCTTAAGGGTGAATAAGTAATTGAACTGAGAATATTCCTATTACAGATGTCCCATTTATTAGGGTTCTTTATCTTTATTTTCTTTTAATGGGCAATATCAATTTTTTTATTGTTTGAGACGGTCATAAATTCATAGAATGTGTTTTGCTCAAATCCACCTCATCCTTTTCCCTTCAGATCCCTTCTGTAGCCCCTCTCAGTTTTTTATTAGCTTCCTATGCACCATCTCTCTTTTTAAATTCACAGATAATTTTGTACTACATTCATGTACACAGGTGTAGGACCATCTTCTGGGGCATAGATAGCCACTGAAGAGCTTCATTCCTCAGGAAAATTGACTTTTTCTTCCCCAGCAGCCATCAATTGTCAATAGCCTCTCATCCTGGGATGAGATTTAATGAGCACCATGCCCCCACAAGCTGTGCTGGCATTTTGGGTGTCTTGAAAGATACATCGTTTTTAGTATGGAGAATGAAAAGGAAGTACTGAAAGAAAGGCTAAACAGGTAAGGACTGAGAGAGCAGGGTAGAAGAGGAAGTATAGAAGGGATAAAGAACACTAAAGACCTTTGAAAATGCCACATGGAGACATGCTACTACAGAAGGAAGATTCCTAAACGATATACATAGAGATATACAAAATGAGTTAAAGCAGAATTATTTAAAAATGGGGAATGGTAGCATCTCTTCTGGACAGCATAGGCTATCAAATAAAATGCACATTGAAAGTGATGGGTCACTTTTTTTCAAGTTTTTGGTCAGTTGAGTTCCATAGACCCCAAAATTTGACACTACCATCGCTCTTGGTTACCCTTTAGACCTTAAATGTAAAATCCTATTGCTGAAGACAACTGCATACTTGAGTCATTTTACGTGAAGAAATCAAGCTGGTACCGGTCTTGAAACTTCATTCCTACTGACTAATTTTCATAGTGCTGGAAGGTTTCGAAGAGGAAAATATTCAATATTCAGATTTAGCTATGAATCCTATCATCCTCATAACAATTTGTCTGGCAAACTATGGCTACCTCAGCATTAGTGGCACTGATTTTGTGAGAGAAACCTGCTACCCACTGAATGGCTTAGAAGACAGCTCCATAAGACAGACCTCCTGCTTGGTATGGTTAACTGGAAGAAATCTCAGTGCTGGCTAGGTCATAGGCCATAAGGGACAACCTAATTTTTTTTAATGGGCATAGTATTAAGATTCTCCCTAAGTTTTTACCTTTAGCTATAGATCCCCATCAGAGAAGCTTCTTTTTGCACAGATAGTAACCAACACAGAGACCCACAACTGGTCTATGTGTCAGAATAAGAGACTACAGAACGCTCAGCTCTAAATGGGATGCTCGTACACCCAACGCTACCATGCCTTAGGGAGCATCACGAGAGAAGGACTAGACAGAGTGGAAGAACTAGAAATGGTGGACACCGGCAGTGAGGCACGATGTGCCGGAAGTGACAGGTGTGTCCCACACAGCAGCTCAGAGAGTGTGGAACTGCATGCATGTACTTTTCTAAAACGACAGATTTTCAAAAGCCAGATAGATTCTTCCAAAGTAAAGTTGTGGAATTCTATGTATTTTAGGGAAACGTATGTATTTTGATGCCATAAAAATCATGAATGTAAATAGATGACTGTTCTCTTTAGTTCGTGTAACTTCACAATTAGGCTATATATTGATATGATTAATTTCATAATTAAAACTGAAGTGTTTTCTCTTTATACTACTTGGGCTTATCACTGATTTATTACACATGTGCCTAAATATATGAGTTAGCTTAAAAAGTTTGAAGTAATGCACTGATTTATCAAGAACACTGGGAATGTGAATCTCTTTTGTTGGAAAATTTATGTGAGAGATACTTTTCCGGTAAGCATTACATAATATAACCCTTTGATTACAACACGCCAAAGCTACTGAATTTCAAGGTGGAATTATAGCAGTGAAATTCCGCTGGTAGGTTGTATCTTTTATTTATGGTTTCTGGTTTTATGCTTCCAGAAAATAAAAATGTTCCAATCAGGAGCAGTAGTCATTGGCGAAATGAGTAACAAACCATTCTCTGAAATAAAAGGATTGGGCAATGTAAATACAGAACAAAAGATGCCCTTCAGACATGAGGGTTTCAAAGCCAGTCATTATGCATCCTCACATTCTAACATTGTGAGCCTCCAGTGAAAGATGGTTTGCTCTACATGGCTGTCAAGTCACCAGAGGATTTTCAGCCACACTTAAAAGCAAGCATATGCAAGGACAAGAAATGTGCCTTTCTATGTTTTATCATCTGACCACTCCACAGTTATAAGATGTATTAGAAAATAGAAACTATGTATGTATAAGTTTACAAAAATGAATGTTTAGAAAGTCATCTTCATTCTGAAATTCAATATTCCATTTTTAAGTAGTAACAGTAATAGCTACTAATAAACCCAAATAGCATGTTAACTACTCAACTGTGCATGTCTACATTTTTTAAATACAGAATTATGCCCATGCTACCAATAATTTATGAACTCGCTGACACCACACAATGATATATTTTACAGTTTATTCATTTTATATCCTGATCGTAGCCCCCTCCACATCTCCACCTGGTCCCACCCTCCCTCCCTCTTACCCCCAGCCCGTTCCCCTAGTCCACTGGAAGGGGATATTTTAGTGGAAGCACCTGAAATTATTAAACAAGCTGAATTATTTAACACAATTCTGAATGCTTTGTAATTCATTTTGTTCCACATTCTATTATATGATGGGTTTATCCAAACCCCTACACTAACGTTACAGACAGGGGGGTGTTGTAACTCTGAACATTCATTTTAGGCCTATGTCCCCTGGTGATGGTCTTGGGGAGGTGAAGTCTTTGTGATATAATCAGACCATGAAAGAACAGCCCTCGTGATAGGGACTAATGAAGGTGTGCCCACTCGCACACCTTCCATGTTTTGAGGACACGGGAGGAAAATATGGTCTAACTCAGCAGCAGCCCTCACCAGACTCTGCATCCCCAGAACCTTGACCTAGCGTCTTTCAGCCTCCTGAACAATGAGAAATAAGCACTGTAACACATATACTTCCTGCTCGTGGCATTTAGATACAGCAGCCAGAATGGGACTAAGGCAAATTTAGACTGACCCGGAATATGGCATACTTACCATTATAACAACACCTTTTGCACCGTTTTCTAGACTTAAAAATTAAGTCCTTGCTTACGAAGTCAAATGTTTTCTTGATGTACGTGGATAATTTTAATGCTCACAGTTGTTAGCATTGTTTCTTAAGTATTTAGTCCATACGCTGCTAAGTTGAATGATTTAATGAGAAATAAATTAATGCATGTAAATAATGAAGATAGTTTCTCAGCTGCTCCCACTTTCATTTGCTTGTTTTTTTTATAAATTATAAAAAAACATCTTTTTTTTTTTTTTATAAATTGTGTCTACACAAAAAAGGATGTGATGCAACTAGTCTTTTTCTAGTTCATGCATATACAACCAGATATCATAAAATCAGGTATTCCATCTAGTGAAAAGTAAACACACCAGGAACTAACTCCTGTGTGTTTGGAAGTGGGATTAATGCATGAAACTACTTCCCACATTGCTATCTTTTCAAAATGTTTGCTTTTAATGTTTTAATCTGTTGGCACTTTAAATATATTTATTCAGACTTGAAAATAAAGATGGTGATAGATAAATTTTAAATTTCAGGTGATTTGTATAAGTCTCTTTTTAATTAATTAATTAATTTACTCACTTAACATCCTGATCATAGCCCCCTCCCTCCTCTCTTCCTGGTTCCACCTTCCTATCCTCTTCCTGCCTCCCTCCTCCCCCATTTCTCAGGAAAAGGAGATCCTCCTCCAACGCATCCCAGCTCATCAAGTTGAATCATATTCTTCCCCTGTGGTCTGACAGGAGGAAGTGATAATCTGCATAATTTTAAAAGAATGTGTTTTCTAATTATTCTATGCTGTGTAATCCTGGATTTTCATAGATACAGAATCATTGTCTGCTCTTGTTCTGTTGTTCCATTGTTCTTGCTCTTCAGGACTAATATTCTTTTGCTTTAGAGTCCAATGCTATATATTTACTCATTTCTGTTTTTATAACACCTATGCTGTACAACATAATTTAAAGTAGTTTCTGCTGCTGCATGCAAGAGAGAAAACTACCACACACTGTGATAGCAAACATGAGGGCTACACAGGAATGTCAGATGATAGGAAAAAGTCGAGGCTTGAGACGAAACAAACTAGAAACAATTTTAGTTCATAAAATGCCTTATGCTGATACTGCACAAAGGTCAGCGCCATAGTGGGTTCATAATGGACGCGCAACAGTGGCAATGGCCGCCGTCGCTCTCATTCTGTGCTGGGCTGATGTTAGAGATTAAATTGTGATCTTTATATGTATCACCTAGCAGTGCCTGACTCACCTCTGAAGTTAGGTTCATTCTATACGCAGTATAATGACACCTGTAGATCTCAAATCTTGTCCAAATTACAGAGGCAAGGCTTGTAGCGGGATTTATTTCTAGCAAATGCCTCTTCCTGACTGGACGACTAGGAAGTTATAGGTTTTTTGAGTGGCACCGAGTCATCTGATTTGAGTTTGTATCTTATTACTCAGTGAAGGGATTTTCACTTTGAAGGAATCTTGGCAGACCTTGGTCATTTTATAAGCCCTCTAGTACAAATATTAGCATACAAAAGTAAAGCTGTTAATTAGAATTTTAAAACCGACCTTGGGACCATTTCTATTGTCACATCATCTGCAGACGATAGATGGTAGGCCTATTTCTGTCTGACAAACCTGACGCTTCCTCTTGTTATCCTTTCCTTATTAGCCTGGTTGGGATTTCTAGTTATGAAAGAAATAAGGTTGGTTGCATTAAAAACCACCAGGTGCTATCAGCCACTGGCTGTCATTTCACGACTATTTACATCATAAAAATATAGGCCAATCAGAAACCTCCATTCCAGAAATGGAAAATCTACTCTTACTCTTTATGAAGTCCAAACTGTGCTTATATTTCCTGTAAGAGCTCTTGCTGGGATGCGGCCACATGTTGAAAACTGGGCACTAGGCTCCAGACCTCTAATGTTCATTGTCCCTAAACTCTTCTCACTTATCAGATCAGGCTGTCTGCCAGTCCTAGGGACCCAGATTAGATACTATCAAAGGTTTCTAGTGTTTAGAGCATTTTGGAAAGTGACCAGGACCCAGTGACTGCTGTGTCCTGGTCTGTGGATGTTAAGTTCTGTCACCTGGCCCTCCTCACCTTTCCCTCTTCTCAGGATCTTTGGATTCGGAGAGTACACATGAGCAATCAGACCTCCCATTGATGTTCCAGACCTGGAAGGGGAAACCAACATGGAGCACTACATAGCTTCTGGAGCGACATTCACTAATACGTTTCTCAAAAGTTTGATGGAGTTAGAGTTTCTCAAATCTCAAATTCCTATAGCATGGGTCATCTTTGACTCCAGGTGCTAATAGGAATACCACTTAGGCAAATTGCTTGAGCCATTCTCAGACAGAGAAGCTAATGCACTGAATTCAAAGTCTCTGTGTGAAGCACTCAAATTGCCATGCTCTGTCTGGTGCAGTACACCTTTCACCCAGACCACAGGGTGAAAATCCAACATCTAGTTAGTTAGATGGTCAGTTGACATCTACATTGGTGGTTGGGTCTCATCACTCAACAGATCACAAAAGCAGCAAAGGGTCACACGTAAATGAACAGTGTTAAGAGAACAGGTCAGTCACGTACCAAAACATAAACAGTTCACTGCCACCGTGGTGGGCCTTTATGCAAAAGCACTCAACAGTCCTCATTGATGAACATGCTACTGGAAACACGGAAGTATACTGTCATTGTTATTGGTTGTTATTGGTGTGATGAGACACCATGACCAAAAGCAACTCAGGGAGGAAAAGATTTACTTGGCCTACACATCCTGAGTCACAGTCCATTTAGGAAAGCTGAGGCAGGACTCAAACCCGGTGGGAACCTGGAGGCAGAAGCTGATGCAGAGACCATGGAGGAGTACCGCTTACTGGCTTGCTTTTCAGGGCTTGCTCAGTCTTCTTTTTTACAGAACCCAGAACCACCAGCCCAGGCAGGGTATCGCCCACCTAATGGGCTGGACCCTTCCCCATCAATGACTAAGAAAATTCCCTCCGGCTGGATTTTATGAAGGCATTTTGTCAATTGAAGCTCCTTCCTCTCAGATGACTCCAGCTTATGTCAAGCTGATATGAAATTAGCCAGCACACACAGAATGAAAAATAGCACCCCGGTCCACAAAGCCATAAGTAAGCGTAACTTTGATTGTAATTCTGACTCTAGACACTGAAAATTTCCTGTTTATGCTCTAAAACTTGTTGACATTCTATTCACCCATTTCAATTGACAGGAAGATACAATTGCTAAGAGGCACCATCCATTTTAAAGAGAAAGGAAATCCAAAATAAATATTTGATTAAAAAGAAGAGGACCCACATACCAGTAAATTTGTATCATTTTGCACTGTTTATTTCATTTTTTTTTTCTTGCTGAGCTTAATTGAAAAAATCTTGTGTGGAGAAAGTTCAGTGCAATTTAATCAGCAGGAATATGAATTTATTGAGGAGAGAGTTTTAAAAACAACAAAGAAACAGGACTGCCAGGGCATTTATTTTGGAAATACCACCCAGAGGGTTAAGGCTAAAGATTCAATTTACACTCAACAGGACCTAAGCAGTGAACAGAGGAGGCAGAGTGACTTGGTTAGCAGGGCATTTTATGGCACAGGGAAAATGCAAAATAATCAGATTGGTTAGAGGGGGGGAGTGGAAAATATAAGTCAAAAACACAGCAGTGGGGAAGTTTGTTCCTGTGCCTCCCTGTTAAAAGCCTGGATCAGACTTTAAATCTGACTTCTATATTGTCTCCATGGGTTAGTGTAAAATGATTACGTTCATAGACCATATTTTCTTATAACGATGCTCATAACTCAACAAAGAAAGAGAATTTGCTGACAAACAAGTACTTGATAGGCATGCACTTGCTAGACATGACTTTATGGCTAGACTTTCATAGCTTCTTTTCTATATATTGACTTTGAAACTGCTTACCTTCCTCACTCCTGCTCCCAAACCACTGCATTATATTTAGAAAAGGAAAGAAAAGGAAAAAAAAAACCCACCATGTTATTGTTCTAATTTTTTTTAACCTTCCCCTTCTTGAAGCTATTTCATTGTTTTCTTTTCTTGAATAATTTGTTACCTACTACAAAACATGGCCAAATCAAGCTCTTAATGTATGTTTCTAGTACATTTTTATATTGGTGATGCTCAGTGTGTTTTCTAAAGTGATGCTAATTTTAAGTGTGCTGTAGTCATCCAAAGTAGTTACACAGTAGCTGTTAAAGACAAGTGGAGTTCAAACCCTTTCATGTCTTGCTATAGACCGATAAGCACATTTGCTACTGAAAAACATTCATTAAAATTATCCTTAGATACAAGACACAAACTAACACAAACATGTAGGGTCTAGTCTCTTTAAAATAGAAATAACGAGAATGACTTCTTGAACAGGCAGGCTGTCTGTCTTGGTGGTGTCTGAGGAAGCCACTACCTATATTATGGATCGAATTAAAGACAGAACATTAATTCTGTCTTTATACATTAACATGCAGGGACTGAACATTAGAATATGAAAAGCAACAGGGTCATTTACTTGATTTGTGGTGATAACCTTCTTTTCATAACTTACATTCTTCCTACAGTAAATATTTCACAAATCTAAGAGGTTTGTGCATTGCTCACGAGGCCATTTTGCTTCCGTAGGCACATAGGTTTTTGCTGTGCTTAGAAGGTAATATGATCTTTCCAGTTGTTTTCCCTGCGTGGAAAAAAAGTGGCTTCAGGATGATTGGCCTAGAAATTCTGGGTGCCCCCTCTGCAGATAGACAAGGATAATCCCAAACTTGTCTGAAAACCCTTTTAGACTTTGAGAGTAGCCAGAGGGTTAATACTGTATTACATAATAAAAAAAGAAAACACAATAAAATAAAATAAAGTAAAGCTCTCAGAGCCCATAGCGATTGCCTTCCAATGGTAATCCAATACATTTTAGGTGTTTTGGACATGGGGGTGGCAAATGGACAGTACTTTTTTGTTGCCACTGCAGAATGTCTCCATGTGCTGGCCAGCTGGAATTTTGAAGTCCTTAATTTTCAGATCATTTAACAAGCAGTGATGGTTAGAGTGTTTATATGTGCTCATGTTTGTGTCATGTCTCTTGTTTTCCTTCTGCAAAGTATCTTATGAGGATGTGATGGACCCTACTGAAGCTCTGGAGTTTTTGACATTCACTTTTTTAATCTGTTTTAGAACAGGAGTCACAGGGACAGGCTAGATAATATTCCTAATTAAGTTAATCATGCTTCTTCAGTTAATCACGACGTGATCCATGTCCACACTCTCAAGGCCTGAGCACAGAGGCTTCTTCTTGGACACTGCATACTTCTCACTTGAAATTGAGACAATTGGGGACAAAATTATTTAAGAGTTTGCCCAGACACATTTTTGCTTGGACTTGATTTTAGTAGGACAAATCTGGCCAGAATAAGGTCGCAGTGCATTGTCAGTGAACTCACCTGCTCCTAACAGTGCATATGATCCTTTTGGTCTGTTTCATTATCCTTGTAAATTAGGAGAAGCTGTTCCAGACAGCAGAGAGGTGTTGGTGGCAGGAGGCCGCCGGCCTTCAGGTTGACCTGTCACACTGCGTGGTTCCCACTGTGGGAACCGCAGTCACTGCTGCCTGCCCACCTCATGTCCTCATGCTGGCTTTGCATCTAAATGGACTCACTTTATTTTTAAGGATACAGTGTGCTTTCTCTAACACTCGATATATATGCTGCTTATACACTAGTCTTTTTGATGTGGGCTAGATCTTCAGCTGTACTTTTGAGTTCATCTTATAGACAAGCGTCTAAAGCAGGTTTCAAGAGGGTAAAAATAGTGAAATGATACAATTAAGCTCTTATAGAACATGGAACATACTAGCCACACCCTCAAAAGCCACTTCTTTTTTTTCTTTCTCATTAATATGTTTATTTATTCATTTTATATCCCAATCACAGCCTTCTTCCTTCTTTCCTCCCAGTCCTACTCCTACCCTCTTTCCTCATTTCCTCCTCCCCTTCTCCTCAGAAGAGGGGAGCCCCCCAGCCCTGTGCCAACCCAGTCCAACAAATCAAGATACATCTGCACTAAGCCAGTCCTCTTCCACTGAGGCCAGACTTTTTTTTTTCCTTGAAAAAAAAAAAACAAGCATATGGTGTTTTTCATTGTTTCTCACAAAGCATTTAGATATAACCAACTTGAAAGATGAAAAAAAAAGTATGGGAGGGGAGGAATTACAGGGAACAAAACTAAAGTCTGCCATTTCCTTAGCCTTTCTTGACTAAGGCATACTGAATTTTAAATTCTTCTTTATTGTTGTTTCATTACGTGTTATCATATTAAAACATTCTGCTTGTGGGCTCTCTTTCTATGTCTCTCTCTCTCTCTGCCATGGTGAAGTCTAGTCACCATAGGTTGGCATCAGTTCAGAAAAGAACTGTCAGTGAACACATGTAGCAGCTTGGATTCATGGATGTTTCTCCATTGAACAAGACTTGCTATTAAATTCACCTGCAATGAGAGAGTTTAGCTTGTTTATCTGTGCCCTGGGCAGTCTAGTCAATGCTAACTCTGGTATACTGTTAGCTAACTAAGGTGTTCAATCAGGACTAAAGACACTGTCTGGTCTTTGGCCATGGAGTTCTATAGACATCCAATGTTAGTTGGGTGGTATTAGTTTTCGAGGTCCAAGCATGGTCTTTTTGGAAAAGTCATAATTTATTCCTCATGTGACCATTTCACTCCTAATTAAGTTCTAGAACTCCTAACAGAATTGAATAGACACTGCAGCTGCTATTTTTGTAAGTTCTCTATTATTTAATTTTAAGCTAGTACATTTTACTAAGAATGAAACCTTTTCTGGTTTAATGTACATTTTGATTAGTAATGAATACACAGAATGACCCAGTCAGCATGTGACCTTGGAATGCTGTTTTTTATTTGTGCCTCTTCATAATTCCAGAAGTTAGATTGGAACATATACATATTCCCAATGTGGTAATTTTGAGCGTGTAATCAAGTATAAAAAAGATAAAGTATTTTGCATCAGGCTGTTACCTGATGTTAGTGAAGACATATTATTTTCCTCAGTGCTCTTTTGAAAGAAATTCACGTTGTTCTATGACAGCTTACAATGCTGTGAGAATAAGAACAACAAAGACGCAAATGGACAGCACGGCCATCAAGGGATTTCTCTTCCTGTCTCTTGCTGACAGAAGTGCTCCAGGCAGGGTAGTGGAACAGGAGTGTGGAATGAAAGTAGCTGAGGTAGGAGCCCGCTCATGTTCAGCGTGAGCTCTTGCTCCAAACTCTTCCCACATAGAAAATGAAGCTAAGCAGCAATGCAAAAATAGATAATAATTCATCGTCTAGTTAATACTGTGAACATATCGATATCACTGGCTGCCAACAGAAAGTTTTCATCAGTAAACCCTCTCACTTTTCTTTTTTGTGAGGATTAATCTTGCAATTAAAAATGAATTTGGTGCCCATTTTTCTTTCTCTTGTTATTCTTAGTAGATTTAAACCTTCAAGCTTCGCCGACTACTGGATGAAATTTCATTATTTTTATGTCTCATCTGATTATTTACCTTGCCAGGCATTTGGCACCCATTTTTCTTTTGGAGTTTCAGTTCAAAATTGTTGTAAAGTACAACTGTATTCCCCTTGTTGATGACGAAGTGTGTTGGGGAGGGGGGAACAGAAGAAACACATGAAAAGCTCATCACAAGGGGAGAGTTTGTTATTTTCATGCCATTTAGGAAGCAATGGATTGGAGAGGCAGGGCACTGACGGAGTGCACAAGCATGCAAATCCAATTTGGGGAGAAGAGAAATGGCTCCTTCTTCCAGGGGTTGTAAATTCTCATTTACTCAGTCGTGCCACCAAATTTGTCTCGCCTCTGTCAGCAAACACATTTGCAGATGCTTCACGTACTTACATGGTTGTACGAAGTTCAGTCTATTGAGTATGAGAGTCTTTTGTTACATTATATTTTCCCATCATCCCTCACACTGAGGTGGAATGAGGACAGTGTGCCTGGGTGTAAAGCTCCTGCCAAGGATAAGTGTGCATTCCACATTTCTTTGTTTTTCTTTATTTCTTTTTTATTTTTATTAATTATAGTCTATTCACTTTGTATCCGAGCTATAGCCCCTTCCTCATCCCCTCCCAATTCTACCCTCCCTCCCTCTTCTCCTCCCATGCCTCTCCCCCAGTCCACTGATAGGGTAGGTCCTCCTCCCCTTCCATCTGACCCTAGTCTATCAGGTCTCATCAGGACTGGCTGCACTGTCTTCCTCTGTGGACTGGTAAGGCTGCTCCCCCACTCAGGGGGAGGTGATCAAAGAGCCAGCCCATGAATTCATGTCAGAGATGGTCCCTGTTCCCATTATTGGGGAACCCTCTTGGACACTGAGCTGCCTTGGGCTACAGGCGTGCAGGGGTTCTAGGTTATATCCATGAAGGGTCCTTGTTTGGAGTATCAGTCTCACAAAAGACCCCTGTGCCCAGATATTTTGGTTCTGTTGCTCTCCTTGTGGAGTTCTTGTTCCCTCCAGGTCTTTCTGTCTCCTCCTTTCATAAGATCCCCTGAACTCTGCAAAAAGTTTGGCTATGAATCTCAGCATATGTTTTGATACCTGCTGGGTAGTCTTTCAGAGTCCCTCTGTGGTAGGCTCCTGTCCTGTTCCCTGTTTTCTCTCTCTTCTGATGTCCATCTTGTTTGCCCATTCCACATTTCTATGTCTCTGCTCTTGTGCATCTTCTCCCTTCTGGTCACCTAGCTTGTCACCACAACAGATGGATGAATACCCAGGGAAAATATCTAAAACTGATTGAACTTATGGGTTTTTATGTCTGAAGTACATAGAAAGTTTTGAAATCATGGGTAATGGTTTTGCTTAGTACTTTAATATATTACAAAGATTAATACTCATATTATAAACTTGTGATACAAAGTATAATCATCACATTTTAAGAAAACAACATTAAATTACAACATATACCAGAAGACTAAGGGTAGTTTGAAGTGACCAGGGCGATGAGGGGGCCATTCGAGGAGACGGTCTTGAGAGTCAGGCATGATGTATGTTTCTGCAGTGGGGATCTTGCTAATTCAGCCCAGATGCGGTTTGCCTTGCAGCCTCTGAAGTTTCCATTGGTGTGTTTGTCACATAGAGTTAAAGATGTGTATTGTGTGTGTTCGTGTGTGTATAAATGTGCATATTTATATCTATATATCATCTTTTGAGAAAAGGACAGAATTTAGTTGTCTAATTTTTATGTGTGGCTTTAGTGTAGCAACAGCAGTACTGCTGTTGGACATAGACTCGAGACCATTCTTCCTTCAGTAGGAGCCTGGGTGACATTACACTCAGAGAAGAAAGTTGCAGGGGTCAGGGGTCTTCAGCACATGTGTTGATCTTTTCCTCATCCAAGTATCCCGCTACCCTAACAGCACCTGAAAGAAACGGAAGTGAATGACCACAAAGCAGAGCAAAGGAGAAAGGCCAGTAATGTTAGAGGCTGAAATGGAGGTCTCTGCAGTAGGAACACCAGCAACCAAGTAAGTTGAAAGCTGGGGCCTGCAAAGTCAGCGGCACATGGGTTAACTAGTGGACAGAAGCTCTAGGAAACTGAAGACTGGGGCAAAGGATGGGGTGAAGACTGAGGGACTAACAGAGAAACTCCAGATACCCTTAGACCTTTTATGCAACAGTCTTCCTCATCTGAGCTCTTAGGCAATCACCTGCTTTGCCTCCTACTGGCTAGACCTTCCCTCTCTATGTGATTCAAAACACAAGAATTAAAAAAAGACATGAAAAAATGGAGACTAAGGTGTTCAGTAGATACATACGTAAGGTTGAGGCTGATGTACCATAGACTTGGTTATCCTCATCCCTAAGGATACTGAAGAGTTTTCTTTGAATAAGTTGACAACTCAAAGAAAGTCAGTGCATTAAAAGGGGGAAGGGCGCAGCGGCACCATGAAGGAAAGCTACACAGAGCTGGGCAGACTGTTCGTAACTGTGAGTGTTAACCTCCTCCATTCCAAGGCTCAGGAAACACCAAGTAAAGGGGGCAGAAAGAATGCAAGAGCTGACGTATGTGGAAGAGGCTGTAAAATGCCGACTTCAGAACAGGACACGGCAGATGCACACAGTAACTCACAGCAGCTGTAGTTATCTGTACAAGAACAAGCCAGTCAAAATTCCAGCATGGATGGAGGAGAGGCCATGAGACTCACCCCTAGCTGAGACACTATTGGTAGTCATGACTCAGTAGAATTGCTATAGTTACCAGTAATACATAGTGTGTTCGAAAATACTTAGAAGAAAATATTTTCTATTTTTTTTAATTTGTTTTGGTTTTATTGATTTTTTGTTTTTTTCTATATAGCCTTGACTGTCCTGGAACTTGTTCTGTAGATCAGGCTGGCCTTGAACTCACAATGATTAGCCTGCCTCTGCCTCCTGAGTGCTGGGATTAAAGGCGTGTGCCACCCCACCTGGCTAAGATTTTGAATTTTTGTCAACAGAAAGGAATGATCAATGACTGAAGTGTTATATGTGCTAATTATTTAACTATGATCATTGCATATTATATGAATGTGCCAAAAGTCAGTTTTCCTCAGACATGAATTCTTATTATGTGTCAAATAAAGTAAAAGCAGAAAATATTAATTATTAATATCTATGTCTGTTTATGTGTGCATCAACATATTCAGAAAGAGAAGCAGAGATATAAAAGTAGAGTTAGAGACGATTAGCCACAGAGATAGAGACAAAGACTAAAGCTTACATTTTGCAAAAACCTGGAGAGCTCCCAATTGGGAAGCTCTTCTTCCATGGTACAGATATTTTAGCTGTCTGGTTAATACCTAAAATAAAAGGATACATAAGCTTCAAGGGAAGACAAGCAATTCATGAAGAAGAAAGAACAAAGGTAATGATAATATACTCTGGGTGAAAAAAAAATCAGAATTTGGCATCTATGAAACAACCACTATCTGCTCTTTTTACAAAGAAGGGAAAGCAGAGCACTGCTAATCATCACCCGTCTTCCCTCCACACAAGAATACAAAGTTGGAGTAATCAGTTCTCATCAGCATTGAAGACTGTGCCCTTCCTACACGGAGGGACCGAAGGGATCTGGAAAGATAAGCTCCAGCATCTAGCTTCAAGATGGTGGTTGCCTTCTGGTGTTTGGACTCATCTCCCTAAAAGTAAAGCCTAGGGTAAAGCCAAATCCGATAGAAGCAAGGGGCGCCCTTGCAGTGGGGCCAGTTTTCTGTGGTGAGATGAAGCTGGCGCCTGTAGAGCTCGTTCCCTGCATAACGAGACCCAGGGAAACCCAAGACTCGGGTTCTTTCCTGCGCCAATAGTGCCTCACCCTGCTGTCCGGCTTGAGTCTACAAGGATTTGACGATATTATTCTTTCTCTGTTGTCCTGAGGGTGTCCTTTCATTTTACAGCATTTTTCACAGCATTCTTAGCACGCTATGGCTTCTTTACTACTTCCTCCATCCCTTAACAAATTCTGGCATTGTCCCCACTTTTCTAATCTAACATTAGTTAAATCCAGCATGCACTCTTCTGATTGTCACAGTGTGCTGTCAATATCAGAAGCCTGTACCTCCTGTGACTACATCACCTCTCCAGCCATGCTCTTAGGTGGTGACGATTTCAGGAAATGCCCTTTAGTTCTTTTCAGTTTTAATCCCCTCTCCTTGCTCCTTAAAAATCTTGTCAGGTTGTCTTTTGTCTAATTCCCCTTTAGTTCTGAGGCTCTACATTTTTATTCAGTCATTCTTTTATACATTTATTTTTCTAGTTATAATTTCAGGAAACATGCGAGTGACCTTTACAACACATTTTGCCCGTGATTTCTTTGACACCTCACCTTTAATGATCATGTCCTTCATCTTGTTCCAGTCACAACATAACTACCATCATTTTCCAGAGCTTATTTTTAATAAATGCAACTTTGCATGGACTCAAATGCATGCCCTTCTTGACTGACACAACCAATTCGTATATCTGACTTCAATGATACTTCATCAACATTTCAGGCCTCTCTACACCACTTATTCTTCGGCCTCTCTTGTTTTCACTTCTTCACATCCCCTTCCTCTTTTTATTGGCACAGCCAGGACTGAAGAGATGACACTGTGAATAAAGCTGCTTGCTGCCTAGCCTGATGTTGTGAGTTTAATCTCTGGGCCTCACGTGGAGGAAGGAGAGAGAAGACAGCCATCTCTTGAAAGCTGTCCTCTGATTTGCACATGTGTGTGGTATCGTATACGCATGCCCTCTCACCACAATATATATGTAAAATGTAACAAAGAATGACAATTAAAACTCTTTACAATCATTCCAAGTTTAAAACAACTCATCTCCTTTGTTCCTCTTTTTCTCTCTGGTTCTTATTTGATGAAATCTCAACTATGACTTAAACTTTTTGCCAATACCACATAGATTACTATGGATGCCACTGCAGTTAAACTTGTAGTTTTATTGTTTTCATTTTATTTTATTTTATTTTATTTTTTATTTCAGTTTATTTACACCCTAGGGTGCCCCTCTCTTCTCTCCTCCTGGTCTCTCCCTCCCTTCCTCCCTCTCTCTCCTTCCTCCTTCCCTTCTCCCTTTCCCCACACGAAAGGGAGAGCACCCCCTCAACCTGTATCCACCCTCCCCAGCACATCAAGTCCGAGCATATCCTCATCCTCTAGGCTTGGCAAGGCAGCCCTACCAGGGGGAGTGATCCAAAAGCAGACAATAGAGTCCATGTTAGAAGCAGCACCCCGTCTCATTCCACTCACCAGGCACCCAATATGAAGACCAAGCTGTCTATCAGCCACATCTGTGCAGGGGGCCTAGTTCAGACCGTGCATGTTCCATATTTGGTGTATCAGTCTCTGTAAGCCCCCATGGGACTGGGTTAGTTGTCTCTGTTGGTCTCCTGTGAGGTTCTTGTTTCCTCCAGGTCCCAGCCATTAATGTCAAGGCTCGCAACCATAAATGTGGTTCTCATTTTAAATTAGAAGGAAACCCTTCATTTTAGCTTCAAGGCTGGTTGGGAATCACAGCATTGTTCTCTAACTGGTCTCTATTCTCCCACTCATGGTCTTTCTCTCTCTTAGTTTCTCACTTCTTTCTTCCATCCTCACTTCCAGCTGATCACTTGGTCCCCTGCTTTCCTTGGAAAAAAAATTAAACAAACCAGGGGACAGTATCTTTGGATTATCAAATCTGCATTTATCTACATCTCTTGTAAGTAACTGCTAGTAATTTTGATTTTAATCTGTTGTATAGGATTAAGAATCTTGCAATATGCTGGGGACGTGTGCTTGATTTTTGTTTTCACAGTGTTCATAGCTTAGGTGCTAGGCCCTGCAGTCTTTTGGGAAGGTGTGATTCAATTTCACTTCATCAGAGAAGAGATAACTTCATTACCTCTGCCCTTGTTATTTACTCAAGGTTTAAAGCTAGCAAACTCTTTTCAACTCTCACCCACTGACAGCAGAGAAGAGAATTAAGCAGAACATAATTATGCAAATCAGACACTCTCATGTTTACCTTATAATCACAAAGAAAAAAAGTGTGACCCTGCTAATTACTGAAAATGATTAAGACTTCTGATTGAGAGACTAGTGGCTGACGCAGGCACTGCCTGTTCCCATGATGATGGTACAGTGCCATCTGCTGGGTTGCCAGTTCTGGGTTGAGAGATGAGATTGGGAGCCCCAGAAAGCATGTTTAAGGGACCACCATTGGAATGAGGGACTCTGCTTCTATAGGATATAGCCCATGGCAGCTCAGTCTCCAAGTGGGTTCTCTAGTAAGGGAAACAGGGACTGTCTCTGACATGAACTCAGTGTCTGGCTCTTTGATCACCACCCCCTGAGGGTAGAACAGCCTTACCAGTACACACAGGAAGACAATGCAGCCAGTTCTGATGAGACCTGATAGGCTAGGGTCAGATGGAAGGAGAGGAGGACCTCCCAGATCATGGACTGGGAGAGGGTCATGGGTGGAGAAGAGGAAGGGAGTGTGCGGTTGGGAAGGATGAGGGATGGGGCTACAGTTGGGATACAAAGTGAATAAACTGTAATTAATAAAAAATAAAAAAAATTTAAAAATAAATAAATTAATTAAAAATACGAACAAACATTACTCATTGAATCTAATTTGTTCTTCCTATGGGTGTGAGCTATACATTGGAGCATCAAAACCTACCAGGGACTACATATCTAAAGAAAAGTGACCCTCTCTTAGCAACCATCAACTATTGATAGCTCCCAGGAAGTAATGGGGCTTATGACCCCACCCCCACACACTTTGTGCTAGAATGGTGACTTTTAGGTCATGACTGCAATAGTCTTGGCATGTTTAGAAGATACTGTTTTGCACCTGTCCTCTCCAACCTGTGGCTCCTACAAGCTTTCTGCTCCTCCTTCATTAGTGGGGTTTGGGTGTGATATAGACATCTCATATTTAGCTGAGCCCTTTACCTGCTCTTACTCTCTGCACCTTGACCAGTTACGAGCCTCTGTAATAGCTGTCATCCATTGCAGAAGTCAGTTTGGGGGTGTGTTCATTTAGCAGAATAATAGCAGTAGGTCCCCCTTTAGGGCCTGTGAGGTCCCTGGCCACTGATTCGTGGACAGATCTATAGTACCAAGCAGTGTTTCCTTTCGTGGCGTGGGCCTTGCATCTAATAAAAATAATAGTTGTTTACCCCAAAACATTCCTGCTGCTACTGCATCCGTTGGCATGGCTTGCCAGGCTGGCCAGTATTGTAGAACACAGGGTTCCCTGCTAGGCAAGACCTTTTGTTTGTTTTTTTTTATAGCTTTTCTCCCTCAGCAGCCTGCATAGCATGTCTAATACTGTGAATGCTCACCAATAGGGAGGAAGCTTTCAGGTCAGTACCAGCTTTATTTCTCCAATTCCTGAGACCAAAGTATGGGGTGTCTTCAAAACTTCATTTCATCAAGTTTTGGTAGGCAACAAAGAGCAATGACAATATTGATTTAGGAGTCTCTGAGACCCTCTGATAATAAACTGCAAAGGGGGTATCCACACCTTGTTATATATGTATACCTACACACCTATACCTGTATTTATATCATCTATCTATCTATCTATCTATCTATCTATCTATCTATCTATCTATCT
>NW_026592890.1:2560519-2619910 GCF_907164565.1 Psammomys obesus
TCTATCTATCTATCTATCTATCTATCTATCTATCTATCTATCTATCTTATTGGAAGACAATTGTCCTTTGTCCAGGGCAGTAGAATGAGTCTATTTAAATTCTCATAAATATGTAAAGTCTGCAAAATAGATTTCTGTATGGCTTTTCCAAGTATCCTGAGTCGTAGTTATCTGACCTCCCATTCCTTTGTCTGTCCTTCCATCTCTTTGAGAAAAGGGACATGGGCTAGAAATTATCTGGCTAGAAATTATTCTGTGTGGTGATGACAAGATTGAGGTATGTGGTGTCTTACTTGCATGATAATACATCTTTATTTCATGTTGGTATTTTATTTCCTGTGATTTATTTCTTAGTTGGCTGTTTATGTTATGTATGATATATAACACATATCTTATATACATATTAACAGTGTATGTGGTCTATTGGTGGCTTGTTATGGATATTCTACCCTATTTTCCCTTTTCATTTTACTGATGAAAACTACAAAAGGACATCTTTACCATTGACAGTCCATTAGTTTTCCCTTTATATAATGACGCTCAGAAAGATTATCTCAAACATAAATGTTATTGGTTAACCAAAGAATAAAGAAAAAAAAACAGAACAAATAGTTAATTAAACTGCATATCATGAAACTTGATAGCTTAGATAATAAATATTCTTCTTCTCAAGGGCTCTGTTTCTCACAAATGCTTGAATGCCATACGTTTAGTTATCTATGAATGCCTGGAAAATTGCTTTTTAATGTTGCCAGAGCCATGTCATGGGAACATTCACAGATGCTTCTGTAGTGTGATGCTTAAGGACCAGAATGACTAGAGGGGTATGCTTTGAAATTTGCAAACAAGAATCTAGATCTATATCTGCGTTGGCAGATCTTACTTGTCAGTAGTTTGATGGAAGCACACTCAGATACTATTTGAAAATATGTATCTCACAAGGCAATAAATAAACACTTCCTTATTCAGAAAGGACAAAAAAGCTTAATCTGATAGAGTAATACATTTATGCTGGTAAGTAGCTTGTAACTATATTACTTTATTTTTTTTTTCAATACATACTAATTTAATTCATAGAACATCATTATGGACTTTTTATGTGACAACTCTAAAAATATATATATTCCATCATATGTTGTCATATTGATGACTATGCCAGAGACTACTCTCACATAAATAAAAATGCCCCCCCCCCCCATCAAGACAGAGCAATTACATCAACCACCAGATGAAAACTTCTGCCTATACCTTTCAAATTTGGGGATTACATATGTGAGTTCCCCATGCCCATAGCAACACAGCAACCTTTGATTTGCTATCATAATGTTCTGTTGTGAAAAATTTTAAGGTTTTGGGCTAAGAATTTTATTATTATCCCTTTAATTATGATAGCAGTATTATCTAACCCACTATTATATTTGTTAAAGGACACAGACACCTGATAGATTTTAGATTTGTCTTATTTCACGTTGGGCTGGGCAGATAATTCCACCTATGCTATCTCCTATCTCCTAGCCCCATCCCACTCTGTCTGCTTTAGTCATTCCTATCTGGGCTGCCTCCCATATATCATCCCAAAGACTTGATAACATTCTTCTTCTGGGCCTACTCCTCCCCTCATGCTGCTCATATGCTTCTTTCCACACTAACCCATTGTGGCCTCCTCCTTCCTTCTCCTTTGGTACAGTCTCCTTCCCAAGATCCTCTCCTGTCTCCAAAGCTCTTGAACTTTAGCCACCCCTACCTCATTTACCCTGCCCGGCTGTGTCGGCTTTTTATTGGCCAAACAGGAATACGTTTTTAGGCAAGGTTACAAACATCATTTTGGGGTACATGAGTGTCTGCTCACCTGGGTGGCAACCACACCTTTAGAACCAATAATTAGCATCACATGCATAGCACCAGACCACCCCCAACAATGTTCTTGGAATATTTTGCTGTTTCAGTCTTGCAAATCTTTTTATGTGTGGATATACTCCCAACAAACCTACTGGTGAAAGTGTCTTGCCAATATTTCCAGGATTCTTTAGCTCTGATCTTCATAACATCTCCAGCTGGCTCATCAACTGGACACATTACAACTGTAAATCAAAACCGGAAGGACAGACTTGGCTTCAGAATCAGTGTAGGTGAACTGTGTTGCTGAAATCAATACAGCGAGAGCCTCTTGAGATAAACACTGCTGGAATAATAATTTCCTAGGTAGACCTGTAAGTTTTGTCTTTGTTCCTAAGTCAATTTCATATTTTAATGGCATGTTCTCTGACCAGTAATAAAGGCTCACACTGTCAGCTCCCAAGTGAAAGGATGACGAACTGTGACCAGCTACAAAACCTGAGTCACTTTGCATTACCAAGGGAAAGAACCAGAACTTGCAGGAGAATGTGTTTTTGTGAAGCAAACTGTTTAAAAATGATCCCTGATGTTCATCTGAAGGTGACCCAGTGGGGAAATACAGAGGGTGGTCTCCACATAAGAGCAAGTGCTGCACACAAACTAAAAGCAGTTGTTCTGGAAGAGTTTTCTGAGATTTGTGTCTGGGAGTTCACAGTTCTTAATTGTGTGATAAGGTTTGAGCTCTGAACATTGCTGTGGTCACACAAGGCTGTAGACATGGCTTTTTAAGTCCACATCACAAGCTCTCACAAGGAGCCTAGTCTGAATACCGTCCACATCAACTAACCTCAAGTGTGGGTTGTAGAGAGACACAGGGCTCAAGCGCCCCATGAGCAGACATTCACTCACTTTGTGTCGGGAGTTTGCACTTAAAGTAAGGTTATGTGCTTCACGCAGCTTTTGCACTCATACAGGTTAAAGGACATCGTGGAATAGTAATTCCTAGAGGTGACATTTAGGGGAATCTATGTCCCAGACACTACTGACGTTCTTGTAGGGCAGAGTGAACACACATTGAAGGGCCTTGATCGCGCCCATTAAAGAAGCCCTGATCCAAGGCTACAATATTATCTGCTGCTTTTACCTTCTTACCTCATCATTTTTCCTTTGGAAAGTGGAGATATGATCTCATTTTGAGATCTTGTTTCACTGGGTATATATAAGCTATCCTTAAATCTGGAGACAGTTTTGTGCCAACAGCATCAGTCTTAGCATGGTGCCCTGCATTGCCATAATACAGCTAGGCTTTGGGGAGGTTTTGTCTGTTCTTTTCAGTCTTAGGATTTAATATTCTTGGCATTTAACATGTAAGTATGTAGTATTCAATCTTTTGTGTTTGCTTGAATGTTCTTCCTAAACCATCATGTTAGGACAAATGGCAGAATTTCCCATCAGTTAGTTAAGTCTAACTATTCTGTTGTATAGTGATAGCATGCTTTCTTCAGAATACTGTACAGTTAAGGTGAATCCATTTCTTTGGTGAGCTCCGCCTTACACACTCTGAGTGTAACGCATCGTTTCTGGTTGTCCATCTTTCTGCCTCTTCTCTTTATTACTTGATAGTACTTGAACTTATAATCTCTGAAACACAGCTTTCTATTATGAAGCTTTGCTGCTTCATCAGCTTGGGGCTGGTTAGCTTTTCTTTCTTCTCCTTTTGTCTGGAGTGCATACACTCACCCACTCATACAACTCTACTGTAGATACTTTGATGCTCCGGTCTGCTTCTCTTTGCTTAGAGGATTGACTTATTTCACCCTCTTCTGTGGTGCATGCTTTCTATTAGTTTGCATGACTTTAGGGCAAGAGCTAAGTTTTTTTTTTTTTTTTTTTTTTTTAATGGCATGGACTGGGAACACATGGGGTTATTATCAGTTATGATGTCACCCCATGTAAAACAGAACACAACATTAATAATATATGAAGGCATATGAAAGGCTATCCAGTGGAATCATCTGTGTGCATACAGAACAGCTGGCATTGGTTGGCTTAGCTACTCTAAGTTTCTTTTGTTAAATAAATTATCATTGTAACTAATCAAGCAATAAGACTTAATTTGAACAGACCTAAGAGCAACTTGCTGTTTTAATTCTCATCTCTATTTGGCCTAGCCAAGACTGAATCACTTAGGAGATGACAGCGTCTTTGTTTAAATATTGACATTCCTTCAGGGGAATATCTCCTTGGGAATTATGGGGTCGCATCTTTCTCCCTAACTTTGCTACCAGGTGATAAGTTACAATGAGAGAAGCCTGAAGCCACACCACCCCCAGCTCTACATTGTGTGTTAATAAGTGGACACAAACAGTCCCACGCCCAATTCCATTCTGTGCTGCAGACACTCCTCACACAGACAGCCTACAAAGGTTAGAATAATATACTTGTGCCAACAATGACCTGACGTAACACCGAGTCCAATGAGAGGACCTCCACAGATGGAAGAGGAGCAAACTCTAACACAACAGGCTATTCTGATGGCACTGAAGATTCCATGCTCTTTGGCTCCTTTCATTCCATCCTGAGAGGGAGTCACTCCTGTCAGTGTGCTACTTTCTGATCACAAGTTTTGTGCTATTTTACACGACCTGTCATCCTTAGAAATCCTTTAAATATTGACAAATATTTTTATACATATACCACACAATCTGAAAGTATCACTGAAACGTATAATAGTGGACACGATACAATGACATCCTTTTAATTATCATTGTTCTCCCCATCTATTTCTGTGCCTTACCTGAGTCCATGAACGTAAGGAGTCTTTGTATCACAGCTGACATCTAATTAAAATCTAAGAGCTTTTTACTTGCTGTCTTATCATTTAGAGAAGGCTCCACATCTGGGTTTGGTTTTAATAATCTGCATTTTCAGTTTGCCTGTGATCTGGTGGATTCAGTGGTTTTCCAAAAATGTATCTCAGGCAAATATGTTGAAGAACTGATCTGATTACAAGAACCTTTCCCTTTCAGTCTCTCATAGGAAGCAGAGGATTGCTTCCTCTCCCTGGAAACTGTGGGAAGAATTCTCAGTCTACCTACAGAGTCATGTCTTGCCAATGTGAAATACTTCACATAAAATATTGAAAGAAACTGGCACAAAAAACAAAACAAACAAAACCTCCAAAGTGTTATACAGAATATGTGAGCATATATTTTCACCATATTATCATATTCTCAACTTGGAATTAGTAGCTGCAGCTTTTAAACTTGTCAACTCTTTCTTACTGGCATTGCTATTACTGTAGCTAATATTTGAATTTGGTGCTTACTTAAATCAAGATTACAGAGCTGTAATATGTTTTTTGGTAAAACTTCAAATAGTCTGTTAAATCCAAATGTTTGAGTAACCCATGTGTTAAATTTAACTCTGATCACTAGATTACTTATACTGAGTGTTTAATTTTAAAAACAATCTCCAAATATTATCTGCTTGTCACATTGCTTTATTTATGCTATGAAGACTTAATCTTCAGAACTACAATATTTGGGAAAATATCTTTATGCTTCATTTGAGAAAAAAATTTTGAGCCATAATGTAATTTTCGTAAACATAAATGATGCTTTGAAGATATAGATTTTAAGGTTTGTGAAACCCAAATGTAACTATAAACTCCATTTGTACCTCCACAGGCTTATGCTTCCAGAGTGTGCAAGCTCACTGCTACTTGTTCTCCTGTATAGCCGTATCACCTGACATATCTAAGTATCTTTAATCGGAATTGTCATTTTGTTTCATTAAATGACTACTGAGGATAATAAAAATACATGGATTGGTTACATCATAGTTGAGGACACAGAAAGCAGCAACCCTGAACTTGGTATCCTGAGGGACATTTAAGCCACTGAGTTCAAATGTTCTGGATGGAATGTGGACATAGGTCAGGCTGAGCTGGGCAGTTTCCCAGAGTAAGGTATTCTTGTCCCTTGTCTAAACTGAGGTCACATTCATATTCATATCATCTGCGTGTGAGTCCCTCTGCTCCACATCCCTCTCAACACCTGCTACAGTCAGTCTTCTCAGCATTAGATGCTCTGAAAACTTACAAAAGAGGGAAGGATCACTTATGGATGTGACCTTTGTTATAACAGGTCATTTTGGAACCTGCCCTCCCACAGGCAGTTGCTGGATTCCAGGAGATGGTATGAAGCCACATCTCAGAAGTTTATATGTACAAAAGAAAAGAAAAGAAAATTTTGGTTATTTTTAGTTTCCTTACTGTTTTAGTCAGTGTTCTGTTGCTGTGAAGAGATACCATGACAATAGCAATTCTTATTAAAAAAAAAAAAAAAAAAAAAGCATTTAAATGGGGCTGGCTTATGGTTTCAGAGGCTTAGTCCATTGCCATGGTGGGAAGCATGGCAGCACATAGGCAGGCATGGAGGGTTCTGAAGAGGTAGCTGCGAGTTCTTTACCTGGGTCTGCAAGCTACAAGTAGACCCAGCCACGGGTCCTGGTGTAGACTTACCCCCAGGACACACTTCCCCAGAGAGGCCACACCTCCTAATCCTTTCAAATAGCACCACTCCCACTGCTAAGCCTCCGAATATATGAACCTAAGGGAGCTATTCTTATTCAAACCACCACATTTAACACAAAAGCACCACTGAAGAAAAAAAGCAAGAAAGCAACAAATACCACACCTAATAGCAGTTCTCAAATTTTCAAATTTGAGAAATTTTGCACATTCCATAAAACACAAATCCGTAGGCTATAACTTTTATCAACAGGAAAGTAAGCCCAGCTTTCTACAGTCTTTACAAAAATTTTTTGCTTTCTCCCTTAAGCCTTTTGGAGATGATCCCATGAACAGATTTTTAGGAAGGAGGAGATAAGTGCTGAGGGTGGAAAACTCTGGTCCAGATATAGTGAAGGAGACTATGTCCAAGGGGCTGAAAGCTACACAGAGATCATGTCTCCTATTTTTCACTACTGCAGCTTCTCCAGTGTTCACAGAGCTGGATCCATAAGGCCCTCAGACCTGTATATTAGGTAGGGCTGCTATGCCTTATCATGGATTTTAAGTGGAATTTCTGGAATGCAGACACTAACTTTGTGACATACAATGCAGTTTTCAGATCAGTTAAGTCGTGTGATTTAGCTGAGTCAAGAGAGACAAGAAAACTGAGAAACAGCTTCCCAGAGTTTGGCCCAGTGTATAGACATTCATGAAATGTTAGAAAAAGTTGTTCTCAGAACACATTAATTTCAAAGGAATGAATTTTTTATGAATTCAAAATGCAGGAAAAAAAATAAATCATCTTTATTTCAAATTCAGCCCTGAAGAAAAATAAGAAGTTAATGACACTGGTAAGTTATAACATTGAAGAAATATGGCTATTATTATAATGAATTTGCCTATAAACTTTTGTTCCATTTTATGGCCTCCAACTGTATTTTATCTTGCAGAAGTAAGTGAAAGGCAAACTTCAACTGTTTATATATGATGGTCTACAGCAACTAAATAAGTCTGTTAAGAAAAGTAGTATTGTAGTACCTAGATTTCGAGTCCCCAAATGACCAACAGGATTTGAGTCCGATGCAAAACACAGGAGGGTCTTTTATTACAAACTCGAACTGGGTGGCTGCCCTTTACAAAGACAGAGGGGCAAGGGGTCTCCAAATCCAACTCCTAGAACACGGTTTTTAAAGGGACAGAAATGCAAGCGGGGAACTGCAAGTCTTGGCATTACAGGATTGGGGAAGAGGGTCTCTAGGGGAGCTGACCTTTAAAATGATTGGTCTGTTTTTAGGCGCCAAGACTGCAAATGGTCAGGCCTGGCCACCTGGTGGACACCTGACCTCTAGTACTGCACCGTTCCGTTACTTGCAGGTTAGGCTGTATCAAGGGGTGGGGGAGGTTAGCACATCCACGGGCTTTCTTAGGGGCTACATGACTCCAATCATACCCTAAGGTTTATCTGGGCGGGGAACTGCTGCCGGACCTCTGCTCTGAAAGGACTGTGATCTGGTGATTTTGCCCCAGCTCCAGGAATTAACTCTAAGTTTTTGAACCTCTCAGTACAGGCATAATGCATTATAGAAAAGCCGGAAATGAAGCTGAAATAGTAGTTACTTGAAGAAATCAGAACCTTTCTTTTAAATATTTAACATTCAGTGCTCTGTGTCACCTGATAATCTAATAGGAAAGCCCCAGCAAACCCATAGTGTCTGAAGAAAATGAAGAACACTGTGGGTGTGTCCTTTATGTTGTCCCGGAAGTCCTGCTTCCTGCTTCTTGATCTCCGTGGGGAGACCCGCTTTTATCTCTGCATCTCTTCAGGACCAGCCTGCCGAGGGATGGATGGTAGTGCAGCACAGCCATGCAAATGATTCATCATTCCAGACTTGAGCCTTCATCTCTCCATTTCACTAGCTGGAGAGCAGCCAGTGCTTTCCCGCTGAGCAGGTCTTCCAGCTGGTCTGTGAGTTCCAGCTCTGCTAAGGACAATTCCCAGGCTGCAGCCTTCACTCTCCATCCTTACTGGAGCCTTGGAAAAGTTGTTGATGGCTACATTTCTGGAGGTGCATCCTAGAAGGCTGGCAATACAGGCCTTTAGGTGCTCTGGACTTCAAGTTTCGGTGGCCTTTCTTATTTCATCTTTCATGATGTGGGTGTCTGCAAAACTGTTGCCATGATGTGGAAGCTGTGACCTCTTGTTCTTTGTGTCTATAGAGTCCAGAGTGTGTTTCTTTGCTCTCCCATGCCATTCAGTTCACAAGGTAAGAATGGAGGTAAGAATGGGTAAATTCACTGATGGAGAGAGAGATCCTCTCGTAATCACACAGGTACAGAACCTAATTGCTACAGAATGGTTGAGCGTAATGAAACAAGACCAAGTTCCTTATTACAGTGAGTTAGTGGCAGTCTCCCAGCTCACAATACCGGAGTCCAGTAAGACATTCTTGTGTGTTACTGTCAATGGAGGATAAAACCTCTGCATTTGTCCTGAAAGCTATGCACAGAGGTGAAAACTGTTAGCACACAAATGAAAACAGCTGAACTTCGGAAGTGTTTAAGTTTTGCAAACCTCCCTTCATGGTTAGTTGATACCAGTTAATGCTGATCACTTGTTCAGGGAAATGCTACATTAGCAGCCTCACAGCACTGATCTTTAAAGCCCAGGAAGCAAAACCAGGAGAGCAGCAGAGTCCTCAACTCTGCCTGCTTGTCCTAAAATAAACTATCCCTAAGCATTTAACAAAAGTAATAAACTAGCTTCCTTCTGTGGGAATTGCTAGAAAACCCAAAGCTGAAGAAGAGCATGTTTTTAAAAATGATTGAAATACTTACCTCAGTGAATCAGGAGGAAAAAAAAAATTAGCAGTCTGGCCGCAGATAAGACAGTGCCTTTAACAACAAAAAAAGTTTTCGGACCATTATGATGGAAAATACAATTAAACTGAGCTGCCTGTTGTCAAGGAGACAGAGAATTGAAGTGATTCAGGAGCCTGATGGTGGGATGAGGAAGAGCACCTGAATGAGAGGAAGAACAACGTGGAGAAACGGTGAGAATTCAGCCCTGTTTCAAAGGCTTATCGAGACAGATCGCTATTTCTTTCTTAAGCGAACAATGGAGATTGTCTGAGGACTTACTATTTTTTTTTCTCCCCAAATAAAACTACTGACACAGTTATTTTCTTTCTTTTTTTTCTGTGATTGACACCGAATAGCTAATTCATATTTTATTAAATCCTTATATTCATAATCTTGATATTACATTTACACACATGTGTATACTGTTAAATGGCCTTAATTTCAATTTCACAAAAAATTATTTTTTTCCTTTTCTTTTTAATTAAATTTTTGTTTTTTACATTAATTATATTTTATGCGCTTTGTACCCCAGCTGTAGCCCCCTCCCTCATTTTCTCCCAATCCCACCCTTCCTCCTCCCATGCCCCTTTCTAAGTCCACTGATAGGGGAAGTCCTCCTCCCCTTCCATCTGACCCTAACTTATCAGGTCTCATCAGGACTGGCTGCAATGTCCCCCTCTGTGGCCTGGCAAGGCTGCTCCTCCCTCAGGGAAGGTCAAAGAGCCAGCCACTGAGTTCATGTCAGAGACAGTCCTTGTTTCCCTTATTAGCACACCCTTGGCTACTGAGCTGCCATGGGCTACATCTGTGCAGGGGTTCTAGGTTATCTCCATGAATGGTCCTTGGTTGGAGTATCAGTCTCAGAAAAGACCCCTGGGCCCAGATATATTTGATCCTTGTGGCGATTCTGTCCTCTCGAGGTCTTACTAACTCCCCCTTCTTCCATATGATTCCCTGCACTCTGCCCAAGGTTTGGTTATGTGTCTCAGCATCTGCTTTGATACACTGCTAGGTAGAGTCTTTCAGAGGCCCTCTGTGGTAGGCTCCTGTCCTGTTACTTGTTTTCTCCTTCTTCCAATGTCCATCCCATTTGTCTTTCTGAGTGAGGATGATCATCTTACCCAGGGTCCTCCTTCTTGTTTAGCTTCTTTAGGTGTACAGATTTTAGTATGTTTATCCTATCTATAGGTCTAGCATTCACTTATAAGTAAGTATATACCATATGTGTCTTTCTGCTTCTGAGATACCTCACTCAGAATGATCTTTTCTAGTTCTCACCATTTGCCTGCAAATTTCATGATTTCCTTGTTTTTAATTACTGAGTAGTATTCCATTGTGTAAATGTACTACAATTTCTGTATCCATTCCTCTGTTTTTGTTTTGTTTAGTTTTTTTGTTTTTGTTTTTAATTAAATAACTTGGTAGTGCAGATTTCTGTGAAACCTCTTTCTTTTAATGTCTTTGACATGGAGGAAAAGACACAGAAGAAGCTTCTTTCTAAACTTAAGCCACCCCATTTTGATGAGAATTCTTAACCCATAGAGTCTTCTTTCGAGAAAATAGGGTTGAAAATACAGCAGTTAAATGCACTGTCTTTGAGCGGCTTAGGTGTTGATTTTTAACACCCTTGTTACATTTTTCAAGTCTGTTCTGTTATGCTAGGCAGAGGTATTCTAGAGCTTGGGTGTGTAAGAGTATCTATCTATGTTGCACTGGGCAAGTGAGCTGCAGGGGAAGATAGCTAAACCTACACATGAGCATAAATTGTCTGCAAGGGTATATGTTAAGGGGAGCTGATGTAAAATTTGCTACCTATCAACATATTGTAAATAGTTCATACATATCACAAGGAACAGATAACAGTGTTTATGGAATTAGCTCTTCCCTGTGCTCTCACAGTGCCCTTATGCTCAATTTTTTAAATATCCATCAAGATGTGTACAACACACTATAAACTGTATGTTCAATTTGTGTAATTTGAGGAGGTTTGGCTTATAAGAACACTGGAAACGATCACAGCTATTTTTTTTAATGTAGTGTGTGTGTACGCATGCACACTCAATTATGGAGACCAGAGGCAGCATTTCTTAGAACTAGAATGATAGGCAGTTGGGAACCACCTGACCTTGGTGTGGGAACCAAACTCAGATCCCCAGGAAAAGCAGGATGTAGTTTCAGCCAGTGAGCAATTTCTCCAGCACTGGGGGCTGATTTTGAATTTTTCTTCTCATGTTTTCTCAACTGCTCCATGCCGGCCTTCCTTGAGCATAAGATGTGCTTTCTATAAGCAAAACTTACCTCACACATTCTGATAATTGACATATATCCTTCATCATACTGTATTCTTTTTTTTTTGTCTATCTGTTTTCACGGTGGCTTTCTTTTGAGGGCCAACCATGTTGTATTCATTGCAGGCATATTCCATATTTCTAAGGAGTGTTTCTTTGTGTGACTATACAACAATTTGATTTACCGGTTATCCTAATGGCAAATCTTTATGTTATTTTAATTTTGGCTTTTGAGCTAACAAAACACCCCTTAACTTGACTAAACATCTAAGCGTGGCATCGCTGGGCATTAGGATGTTTCTGCTGAGCTTTATAGGAAACTACCTAGCTATTTTCCAAAATGGCTGTACATTAGGGTTATCTGTGCGAGAATCCCTGGAATCCCACTGCCATTTTAACATTTATTTTGCCCAGTGTTCTAAATTATAATTATAAACATATATTCTTATAAGTACATGTTTAGAGACTATTGTGGTTTTAATATGTTTTTCGTAGTGACTAACAAGGCTTAAAACTTTTCTGTATTCTTCGGCCAACCTGTGGCTTAGTGCATATTCTGTTTTTTTTTTTTTCCCCATTTTGATTTGCTGGGTGTTCTTATATTTCTATTATTGACTTTGAATTCCCTATCTTTCAGTAGCAGATGTGATACCCATGGCCGATGTGGTTTGTGAGTCCCTCTCCCATCCTGTGCATCTTAATAGAGTCTTCAGAGAACAGAGTTTTAATTTTGATGAGCTATGACTCATAATGTTAAACATATTATATATATATATATAATATTATATATATACATATACGTGGCTTGGGACTTTTCTGACATGCCTCTGACACATGTGTTTGTTTGAAGAGCTCAGGTATTTAAAGATCACATGTTTTCCTTAAAATAACTTACCGTTTATAATTGTATGTTCAAATCTACATTTTCTTTATATCATTTTGTATTGTGAGTTGTGCATTACATTATAATTGTTTGCTATTACCTAGTTTGGATTTGGATTTCTGGCACATGTGTTTACTAGTTTCTTTGTTCTTTGTTGGAAACCTAGCCTTTATTCACTAAATTGCCTTTGATGCTTAGTTGTAAAGATTTGATACATGAGTAGGTATCTTTATGTTTTTGCATCTTTTCCATTAACCAATTTGTCTAGGCCCCCCATATTCATAAATATATTGTGATTTCTATTTATTAATTTGGTTTCTCCTTTGCTGAGAATATGAGGCTTCGTACTAGTCACAGAGAAGGGGCAGACAAACAGTGCTGTTGAAGAATAAAGATGAGCCGTTACTCCATCCTAGACAGGCCAGAAAGACCTGTACATTTCTGATACTGGGGCATGGGCTTGTGACTTTGTTAATGCCACTCACCTTCACCGGGAAACCCTGAAGTGTTGTTTTCATATACCAGCAAAAGCTAGTTCCTTGTTTTCTTATCTTTCATAGGTCACATATGAATATAACTTCATTTATTTGTTCTTTGTTTTATTTTACTTTTTGAGACAGTCTCATGTGGCCCAGTGTAGCCTACATAGTCAAGGCAGTCCCTGAAGTCCTTTTGTCTCACAAGTGCTAGGATTATGGGCGTACGATACACCATATGTGTAATATTCCATAGATAGACCTCACTGGGCTCCTGGTTCTGCTCATTGAGTTCAGTTTTTTCTTATTTGTAGGCATGTTACATCTTTCCAGAAAAGACCAAAATGCCCCCAAAATTTGTCCTATATCTCCTACATATGATCTGATAGTTCTTCTCAGAACCTCAAGGAAGATACTGGGTTTATCCAGACATGTATGTTTATATTATGGAGAATTGTGGGACGCTGCAGATGATTAGCTACCAGGGATATCGCCATCTATGTTAGTGTCTCCTGGAGAAGAAACCAGGCCACACATCACAAAAGCACTCAAATGGAAGACTGTATGCAGCTCTGCACCCTCTACTTGCTTTCTCGCCAACCCTGAGGGAGCCGCAGGTTCCAGTATTGGTGGGCAGCAGAGAATTGGTCCCTATAGTAACATAACTGAGAAAAAATACAAAAAAAAAAAAAAAAGATCATGTAAACATGCTTGAAGATACACACTTATCTTCGGGATAGGCTGTCTTTCCTGGAACTGAGAACTAGATACTAATATAAATCAAATCTTCCTTTAAACATCATGTTCTAAGAACCACAATTACTAAGCACAATATGCTAGTCTAACATTTCATCTTATAAACAGTTGTATGCAGTAGCCTATCTTCATCTGGCTTGGTTTGTAATATTGTTTGAGCTGAAGGAAATGTAGATCCAACAAGTTTTTAACTATCTGAAAGTCAGGTTGCTCATTAACATCTAATTATCTTGAAAACTATGGAATCTGCTCTTCTTATTGTCATCTACTGCAGAGAAAATGGAACTAAGAAGCTGAGTTCAAAAATACTTTAAGACAAAAAATTGCTAGTGCCCCACTTCACTCTACAGTGTCAATAAATCTGAGCATTTCAATTAGCTGTTTAATGATTTTGCTATGGTTTAATAAGAAAGTACTTTAGTATTTGATAGTCTTAGCATGAAATCTGGCTTTTAAAATCCCATTTTACTTAGCATTCTTAGGAAAAAAAAAACAGCGAATGAATAACAACCTCATTAAAATACCAATGGAGGCCCAAGAACACACACTCCATCATGTACAGTGATGGCACTGGCATGATATACACCAACGGCCGTGCACAGAGGAGAGTCCAGCAACAGACGTTTTTACAAGGACTCAGAGCAAATGGCCAGTGGAGACAGTTGGCAGCTAATGGATCACAAGCACTTCTTCATCAGCAGTTTACAAAAGGTCAGGAACAGCTGGGTGCTTCCCCCTCTGTTTGGCTAATGGCTTGGAGAGTCAAGGACACCAATATCCACATGTGGGGTTTGTTTTAGGAGGTGGCCAGACTTGAGTTTTCACTTCTTGGCCAGGCTTCCAATCAGTTCCTCTCTTTTGCAGACAATACATGATTACAGCCCCAGGAGCAGTTGAGAAAATGCTGCTCTACTCCTTGAGACTTGGTCCCTAAAGTAACATAACTGAGTAAAACTTGCATAGAAAAAGGATGATGCAAATATGATTGAAGACACACACTTATCTTTGGCATAGGATGTGTTTCCTGGGACTGAGAACTGGACACTAATATAAATCAAATCTTCGTTTATATACCATGCTCTAAGCTCTATAATCACTAAGCAAAATATGTTAGTTTAACATGTCATCTCGTAAACGGCTATGTGCAATGGACTATCTTCAGCAGAATGCTTAGAAACTAACAACTTCAGAAACCTCAAGATTTAGGATATTCTATGTAACCAGTAAATTTTAAAGTAATACATGACTTGAAGTTGTATTACATGAAAGGGAAAAGTCATTACCATTAAGGAGTGACACAACCAAATAGCTACCGTCTGTTGTTTTTACTTCATATATTAAAATCTCATGTAATGATTATGGTGATTTGTGGGTTATCAGCCATTGGGCACCATTACTGAGAGCTCTTGATCATTTCTCAGTTTTACATGCTTCTTTTACTTTGTTAAAAAGTCCACATCCATTGACTTAGAGGTACATTCTTGGAGTATATGATTTCACAGACTGGTAAGACTCAGCAGGAGTAACTCAAATGGAGTCACCTGTAGAAGTGGGGGGAAATTGATGGCCACTTCTCGGTGAAGTGGGGATGCCTGTGTTATTCTGACATAACACAGAGCACACATAAAGAGGCAGAGGAAAATGAGCTCACTGAAATGATGGAAGACCAGGAAGCCCACCAAAATCTGGGGAAGGAGAAATGGCTCAGAGGTTAAGAGCACAGGCTGTTCTTCCAAAGGTCCTGAGTTCAAGCCCCAGCGACCACACGGTGGCTCATAACCATCTATAATGAGAGCTGGTGCCTTTTTCTGGCATGTAAGCATGCATGCAGGCAGAATACTGTATAAATAATAAATAATTAAATCTAAGGAGAACTTCTGGAACGCATGGTCTGCATCAAGGCCAGGGAGAGGCATCAGGAAAGAACTCACTGCAAGAAACACAATGTTCAATCTCCTGTACCAGCTAAGGACGACAGCTGAAGGGACGGTAAGAATTCAGTTTCCCACTATCCACAGGGACAGCAGGGTCTTGAGGAAATAAAGACAAGGTGGTTACAATGTTTGAGTGTCAGAATGAAACAGATCTCATGACTACAGTGACTGTGAATTTGGAACTGCCCACAAGTACCATGACCCCCACAGGAGGCATGGGGCAAGTTAGTAAAGAAGAGTGATGCTAGGGGCAGAAAAGAAGAGATAGAGGAACAGGAGGCTGAGGCAACCATTCACAAGATCTACTCTGAACCCACCCTGAGGCTCATGGCTGGGGTTCAGGGAGTTTCTAAACATATCTAGAAGGATAAAAGTGTCAGGTTCCGCCCTTCCATGAGATTGTACTAAAAGAAGACCGTGGCTATGAAAAGTTAAGTAACTGGATATTCATTTACCAAATCAAATTTTCCTATGTTCACACAGACAAACCAAATGGTAGAACTGTTAGGAAACTGAGTTCAAGAATTCATAGAACTTTGTAAAATTTTCAAGATAGATAGTCTAAAGATCTTTCTTTTCCTTTTTTTTTTTTTTTCTTTTTTTGCTTCTGCATGCTCACTATGCCATTTAGTGATAGAAAAATACCAGGATACGGGGACAAAAGGAGTTCTCTATGAAGCTGAGGAGTTGTTGCTGAAGTGTCTGACTAGATATTCACTCAAACTAAAGGAGGCAGGAACAGATACTAAATAAAAATTACCAAAGTAATGGGATCAATCCCAAGACCATGTGATATAACAAAGATAAGGATGACTGTGGCTGAAGAAGGAAGGATACACAAACAATGCTAATGCTCTGGGACGGTAAAGACAAAATATTTCCACATTTCCTTTACATTATCCACTTCATATATAACTCCTGATGGAGAAAGAACACTTTAACCTTAATATCATGCAAAAACCAGATTTCTGATAGGCTGCAGACTTTGTGGAAGACGAGAAGAGAGTGGCAGGAGAGAAAGAGAGAGAGAGAGAGAGAGAGAGAGAGAGAGAATCGTGCATATGGTGTCAATGAGACTAGAGATCTCTTGGAGATGGAGTTGTAGTCAGTGTTAAGCCACCTGTACTGGGAAACAAACTTGTGTCCTCTCTAAGAACAAGTGTTCCCAGTTGCTGAGCCACAGAAACTTGCCAGTGATATTTAGGGCCAGAAAAGTGCTAGTTGCAACAAGTATGTTATGTCTAGCGTAGAAACTAAACAAATGTTTTTCAGAATGAATATGTGTCTGTATATTGTAAGTTCTGTGGTGCATCAGAAATCCAAGACCAAAGTACTTTCTGAATAACAGAAAAATAAAGCTCAGAACATGCAAAAAACCTTTCAGTTGGAGATTAAAGAATTAAGACTTTGTAGTGAGGATGGATTATGGAGTTCTGTGATTTTTCCTCACAGAATTCAAATAGTAATATCTTAATAGAAATTTTTTCTTTTTCTTCAAGGATTTCTGCTCCAATATATTTTGAAAATTAAAAATTAATTGTAATAAAAATTTTTACTCAACATTTTGACGAAATGATGCTTCATTAGTCTTTAACGCAGGTAGATAAAGTTTAGTTATTCTATCTTTTTTTAAAGGAATGTTTTATAATGAAGTTCTATGAATCTGTCTTCGTAAAATTCAAATAATGAGAATTTGGAATAATCTTCAGTGCTATTATCCGTGGACCCATCATCAATTTTCCAGTCCTGTCTATAATTCACAAAGACAAGGACATTTAGGCTAAGCACATTTTAATGGCATTCATATTTCTGAAAACATCTCATTTTTAGATTAGATGGAATATTCAACAAAGGAATATTCTATTACATAAATAAAAGGATGACATCATACTTTGAACTCTGAAACTTTGATCAAGGAATTTAAAACTTTTTTTTTGTTTGTTTGGTTTTCAGTGTTGTCTTCAAACTTACTATTTAGTCAATAAATTTTTTTCTGTTAAAGTATAGTTGTAAAGAGAAAAAAACCCCAAATCTCAATTTTAGCATTTAATGTATTGTTCTTATGACAATATAAGAACATATATATGTATGACATATATATATATGTATATATGACATATATTTATACTATATGACATATATATACATATATATACACAATACATATATATGCACATATATACATACATATGAACATACACATACATATATACATCAATGAACATATGAATATACGGTCTCTGATACCAAAGATTTTTCAATATTAGAAATATGAACTATGGTCTCTGACTCTGTGGTTCATTAGTAAAACTCAAAGTGCTAGTCTCTGAAGCATTCTTTCTGAACAAGACCCATCCATCAAAGTCTTAAGAGAATGTCAGTTTTGAAGCATTTCTAATGCAATGCAATTATAAAGTCATACTCGCTCAGATCTGTTCCTTGTTTCTAGATTTATAATTTTTGAATGAGTCCCTCATTTCACCACATATAAGTAAAGTAAATATGTTCTCTTCTGCTTCAGCGTGGATATACTACCTGCTCACAGTTGGCAATCCATGTCAACCAGGGTGTTGTGGACTCAAAATGTGTTCTCTGTAATTATTCAATGCCCTCATTGAGCCAAATCAAATATGAGTTTTTGAGAGGCAAAATTAATCCTCCAGACCATGACTAAGCACACAGACTTGAAGAAGACTGGCATCTCTGGAATTTTCAGTGACCGTTTAGTGTGCCTTGGTGTTACTCCTGGTTCTAGTCTACTTGTTACTAGGAAACCAGGTCACCATTGTGCTTGTTATATGATGCGGCTCAGTTTTGTGTTTATTAGGATTAGTAACTTTGGGGTTTTGTACTTTATTGCATGAAGGATAAAGGAGACCCAGGTAAAAGAACTTACTTGAGTCACAGATTAGAAGTCAGCTTCCCCAGCTCTCTATTTTAATCTATTTGAAAACATATCTCCAAAGCAATCATGGATTATCTCTGATTCACAAAGTGGGTCCACTTTGGTTCACTCTTACACTTATCAGATTTTACCCATACGTTTTTCTGACAATTGTTCCCACCAGAATTTTTATTTTGCCAATAGCCTAACTTGCCTTAATATGATTAACAGACACCAGGGCTCGTTACAAAAAAATTATTCATGATAGACAGGAAGAGAACCGCTTGTGCCTTCCAGAACACATAGCAGTTGGCTTAAGCCTATTCTATTTAGAGTGAATAACTTCCCTTTGTAGTGTTTATGAAGCTGCAGTAGGAAGAATAAACAGTGATTAAAACATTTTAATCACAAGTTCAGGTCTATATAAGATAGAGAAAGAAGTTATGTTACAGATTCTAGGCCATATAGATCCCACAAAAAGAAAAAAAAAAAATAAACAGGGTCATCGTTTCCTAGTCCCATGCAAGTGTTCTTTATGCTAGATATATACTTTGAATTTGCTCCAGTTCGTTATGGTATGTTTTTATTGACTCATTAATTTATTGATCGGTTCATCTGATGGCTTCATCAGAGGCACTAAAGGAAATAACATTCATATGCAGCCAATACCGATCTCTCCCTGCATAATGGAACCCACACTCTGTACCGGTTATGTGAACACAAGTGGACGGGGCCTCCCCAGAGAAGCAACTGTTGACTCAGCAGTGAAGGGATGGCATTCAGCCTGCCGTGGAGACATGTAAGCAAAATTACCTCAGGGATCCTGGAAGCAGGGTTAGAAGTTAGAGGTGTTGCTTGAGCCGTCTCCACAGGCAAGAAAGAAATTAACCTGCTCATGGGATCCGGAATAACTCTCATGGGAAGACAGCTTGTTTATAAGAACATGGGAATAGCAAAGAAAATAGCGAGCTTGGGGAATACAAAGTAACAGTGGGCATTCCACAAAGAAAATGAGCATGGTAAATTAGGGCCAGGCACAAACGGCACGCGGAGAAATTCTGTCGTAAGCAATGGAAAGTCAAAATGGCCTTGTAGTAACAACAGGTTAGCAAATATATGCTGGAAAAGGACGTTGTGTTCACAGATTTCTGAAGTAGATAACTGGGATGGTTTGTGAGGGGAGATGCCAGATTTGAGGCTGTTTAGATTAACTTGAGGTCAAAAGTCATCATGTGTTTTCAGGCTTTCCCCTCGATTAGCAGTTCTCAACCGTGGGTTGTGATCCCTTTGGAGGGGGAAGGACTCTTTCACAGGAGTTGCCTAAGACCACTGGAAAACATAGATATTTGCGCCGTGATATTTCTTTTAAAGATTTATTTATTTATTTATTTATTTATTATTTATGCAGCATTCTGCCTGCATGTGTGCCTGCACACCAGGAGAGGGCACCAGAACTCACTATGGATGGTTGTGAGCCACCATGTGGTTGCTGGACATTGAATCAGGACCTTTGGAAGAACAGCCAGTGCTCTTGACTTCTGAGCCATCTCTCCAGCCCCTACATTGTGATTTATAACAGTAGCAAAATTACAGCTATGAAGCAGCAATGAAAACAATTTTCTAGCTGGGGCTCACCACACCATGAGGACTGCATTCAAGTGCTGCAGCATTAGGAAGGCTGAGAACCACTGCTCCAGGTGAAATGTGGCTTGTTTAACTACTCTATCATTTTCATTGCTTCATTCAGACAGTGTTCTTATTATCACACTCTCATATCTCACCTGACTCACTGGTCTTTTAGCTTTTGCTGTATTGTTCCTTAGTTGACAAAGACTGTCAGAAGTATTTAAATCAAAACACCACCTATTTGACTATTCAAGGAAAGTGAATGAATGATAAGCTAGAAATTTTCAAAATGGGAGCCACTCTTCAAGTGGTGTTGCCCAGTATTTCACTAATAAAAATGCATGTATTCATCTGTTTATCATCTATCTACTTCCCATTAACTATCATTGACATCATTTATCTATCAATATCTATATCATATGTAATATATAACAGTAGTAACACTAGCATATAGAATGCATATATTCTATATATTCTATACACACACGCACACACACACACATACATATATATTTCATATATGGAGGGATCAGGGAGAAAGAGAGAGTGAGGGAGTATTTGGGTACCGGAGCATAGTACCCACTGCTAAAATTACTTCTTGTGTTCGCAGATTACAGGACAGTGGAAGAAATGCCACACGAGTACAGTTGGTTCTTGTAGTTTGCAGAGTTTCTGTTTGAGGACTTGTCAGTTTGTAACCACACAATTAATACTCACTTGTTGTGTGTTTTGGGCATTATCTTTAAGCACGTGTATGTACATAGCGGCAGAAATATTTAGCGGACTGATGCTTGCTTTCCAGGCTGGAGTCAGACAGTGCAAAGCTCTAAAAAGGAACCTTTTAACCTCGTCACACTGTCAACAGATGTCCGTGTGCCTGTTCTGAATCGACCAGCCAGCTTGCTGTCAGGGTTCCCTGTCTCTCACTCTCCTGTGCTGGGAATACAGGCGGCAACCACGCTTACCCAGATCTTAGGTGGGTTCTGGGGCGTGCCAAACACTGGTCCTCACACTGCTTATTGGTGAGCTCACTCTCCAGTCCTGTTTTTTGTTTTTGTTTTTTCCTCTGGACTTCATGCTGAGGTATTGTGTAGTATTCTTAAACACGTGGAGGCTGTGTGAGGGCAGCATGAGTGCTAGGGAATTTTTAATTTGACTTAATTTCTGGAGTTTTTGACTATTTTTCAGGGCTCAAGGGTTGGCAATCATACGGAATACAGTGCCAATGAACAGAACAACACAGCACAAAGTTATGTATTGACTAACTGATGAAAGAGTTGCCTCTGAGGCTCCCAGGAACCTAAACCTACTTCTAGTAGGAATAGATTCATCATTTTCTAGCCCATGGTTCATAAAAAATAGCTGATGTGAGTAATGGGAATTGACTACATACATAAAACACAATCCTGGTGAACACCTCAGGGTTGATGGCTAGAAATAGTTTGAATTTCTGTTTGCTGTTGAAAATGCAGATAGAATATTGAGATGGGTTGTTGGAGAAGACATTCCTAAGGACACACAGTGGGCTGCTGAAATTTTAAAATAGCATTGGTGTACTATTTACTTTTCTTTGCTATGATAAAGCACTGAAGGCAACTTAGAGAAGGGATGGTTTATTTGGATTTATGGTTGCAGAGGGACGAGAGTCCACTGTGGTAGGGCAGTGTGACAGACATAGGAGCCAGAGCAAGAAGATAAGAACTCACACCCCAATGACAATTATGAAGCAGATGGTGTGAATAAGAAATGAGCTTAGACTCAAATTAATCAAAGCCCTCCCCAGTGATGTACTCCCTCCACTTCCAAAGGCTCCTCTACTTCCTCAAACTGCCACCAGCGGGGACCAACTGAGGACCTACTTAACATTGTGGCACATTCCTATTCAATCTACTGTAATCACAGACCTTGGAACCCAGAGGAGGTGGGCGTGTGGCCACTGGTGTCCCTGTGTCCCAGTGTCTCCCTCCACACCCACGCACACACCAGCACTTGGTCTGAACTGGTTGTGGCTGAGGACAGAGAAGGATCAACAACTGCACTTAAGACTTTGTTCCTATAATAAGGTCTAGTGGGAAATGGCCAAAATAAAGGAAGATCACATCCTTTAAAAAAATATGTATTTTATTAAAAAATTACACTTTACATTTAGAACATGAGTTCATTTTTCTTCTTCCAGCAGGAAACTAAGAAGTAATTTGCAGAAGAATAAGCAGTTATAGACTCCTGGCATGCAAAATTACTTTCCTTTCAAGGATACAATATAGTTAAATGCAAGCAGTTTTTTTAATTATAAGAAGTTGAAACCTTTTATTTTGCTTGCCTCATTTTGGAGCTAGCAGGAGTTGGTAGGTTAAATCCTCTGTCTTAGGATATTTCACATAGACATTATTTCCTACTTTTTTTTGAAACACAAATACTTTCTTCAACACATTAATATTATTTTTCTTTTTTAAAGTCTTGTTTATACATTATGTCTTATAAAGAAATGTTTGTAAGAAGTGAGTTTTGACTCAGAAATTAGTCATCTGAAATGATTTTCTTTTACATTTTGTGTACAGCTATTTAGAAAGTTCTTTAAAAATGAACAAGGGCAAATCTTTACTTTCAGAGAATAGTAAAGTGAGGTCCTAAGAAATGAAGAAAACTTAACACAACAGTGGGGAGTTGTGACATTCCTTGGACTAGCTACTAGCTGTATGTCTAATGTTGTGGAGAAGTCTCAGAGTCCCTTCAGCAGCTCCAGGGAGCCCCAAGTTCCTGTACTAACCCAGGGCCTGTCTTCTGTGATGGATGATTCATAGTCGCTGAATCCAGGTACTATGATCAGACCCATTTAGCATCCTCACAAAATCACCTTCCAAGGCCTTGTTTATCTGCACTTTGTACCACCAAAACTCAGCTGTGCACGTGCAATGGTTGCAAAGGCAGAAGCCTTTCAGGATGATTAAAATGAGCCCCAGGAAAAGGAAGTGGACTGACCCCAGAGGCCACTAAAAAGGTTCGTGCCAGGAAACATCAACAAACTTAACACTTCACACATGTCTGTGTTCTGAGTATCACTCTTCACCAGTAAAGGATATAAAAATTGGAAAGGAGAGTATACTTTTGGCCTGGCGTGGTGGGCAATAGGTGACTTTCACAGAGATGAGGTAATTATTTGCCTAAGCCTCTGTGCCAAAGCAACTTCCTTCCTTTGAGATAAAGTGTTTCAAATATTGTACAATAACTGCTATCAGCCATTGTGTGTGATTCATCCCCTCTGAAAGAAGAAAGAACCAGGACGTAAAGACTTTTTGAAACAATTCACAGTTTGAAATGCAACAGGGAATTCAAATGTCGGGTCCCCAAGTTGGAAGCAGGCATTCAGACCCCGTGAGATGTGTAAGTGGATGACTCATGGCAGGATGGAACTGAGAGGAAGAAGAAAAGACTAGGCTTTTCTTCTAGATGACAGATCATGCTGTTGGAGCCATGCTATCCAGTTTTAATTTTGTTATATTTTATTTTGTTATATTTTTTAGAAATCTCAAGGAAGAACAGTTCAAAATAACAACACTTCGAAATACCTTGAAATTCAGTTTGAGGGGAAAACATTTCAGTGGAATTGAGTGAAGAGTGATGTGGGTTTTGAATCCAGAAGCACTTTGAATCTCATGTGACATTTGCAGGCTTGCTTTGCTATTGCTGTTCTCCAGTGGCATGCTTTCTTTGCCATGGTCTTTACACAGCTGGGTTCCCAGCGCCTTCATTTCATTTTATTAAAAAATTGTCCCTAAAAGTCAGTTCTCATGTGTGATTCGGGTGCTCGCCGACATTTGTGGTATTTATTTGAAGGAACTGTAAAAATCTCACATGTCCCGGTTAGGTCTGGAGTTTGTAGGATATACACTTATCTGTGAGAAATATTGTTTGCTTCTTTTTCTCTCTCTGTCTCCCTGTCTCTCTCTCTGTCTCTCTCTGTGTGTCTGCTTGTGTGTGTTTGGATGAATGCGTACGTGTGCTCTCAAGAGTATGGAGGCCAGAAGATAACAACGGCTGTGTCATCCTCAGGAACACAGTCCACTTCCTTTGAGACAAGGTGTCTCACTGGCCTGGAGCTCATCGGTTAGGCTAGACAGAATGGTCAGTAAGCTCCAAGGACCTCTTGGCTTCACCTCCCTAGTTTTGGGATTGTCACCATGCCCAGCATGTGACTCTGGGGATCCAACTGAGGTCCTAAAGCCCGGCAGGCGCTTTGATCATCTGACTCATCTCTCTAGTCCCTACAAGTGCAGTTTCTTTTTAAAATTAATGTATGTTGATTTTGAAATAAGCCACATGAGTGTGTGTGTGTGTGTGTGTGTGTGTGTGTGTGTGTGTGTGTGAAATGCGCTCATTTGGGAGTGTGGTTCTCTCCTATATTGTTTTGAGGCAGGGTCTCTCTTGTTATTTCTGTCAATGACCTGTGCCCTCCAGGCTAGGACGTAGAGAGTCCTGTTCACTCCCTTGCTTCTGCCTCCCATCTTGAAGTAGGAGTGCTTGGTTTACACATGCAACCTACATGGGGTTCAGGGATTAAACTCGGGTCATCAGGATTGTGTGGCACATTTACCTGCTAAGCCATCTCCCTTGTCTGGTAAGTCTTGTCAGCAGTGAGTAAAATTATTAAAGTAGAAATATTTTCTTTAATGTATCATTGAGCTTAATGGCAATAGCCCCAAAGTGTTTCTTTTATAGTAACCATTCCCAGTTCTTAAGAGAGGCAGGATTTTTTGTTTGTTTGTTTGTTTGGCAGGTAATTTAGGTCCTGTTTTGATTGCATATACATTGTATTGATTGTATAATACATAAAAGGTATTTGATCTTTCTCTTTAGGTTGTCCATAGCGGGACATCAGAAGCAATGTCTAGCACAGCCTGGTCCAGCTGTAGGCAGCTGACTTCTCACCCCCTGCTTTCCGTCTGCTCCACTTTGTTCTAGCTGCCATATCCCTCACTTCATTCCACTGGACACTGAGGGTCTCTTTGAACTAGTCAGTCCTCTTCGGTACAGACCAACAATTCTATGTAGCTACAGAAAGAAATTTAGTAGATTTGCTTTCCTAGCCAGAGGCTGGCTAACGCCGCAGTAGCAGAATTCAGGTTAGGTAGGAGGTGAAACCGGTCACACAAGTGAAAGAATGTGACAGGGTTAGTTAGAGCAGTGCTTCTCAACCTCCCTACGCTGTGGCCCTTTAATACAGTTCCTAGTGTTGTGGTGACCCCCAACCACAATAGCTATTTCATTGCTATTTCATAACTGTAATTTTGCTTTTATGAATCATGATGTAAAAAACCTGTGCTTTCCAGTGGTCTTAGGTGAATCCTGTGAAAGTGTCATTCGCCCCCCAAGGGGTCGTGACCCACAAATTGAGAAGCCCTTCATTAGACAGAGGGACCAATGCTACAGCTTCTCTCCCAGCTGAAGGCCTGAAAGTTCTTTGGAGAGTCAGTGGTGTAAGTCATTGTTCAAAGGCTGGCGAATGTGCTGTCTGATGCCCTCACACACGCACGCGCGCGCGCGCGCGCACACACACCCACACCCACACACACACACACACACAGATGCACACACAAATGCACACACACGTTGCCTCTCAGAACAGGGTGTGTGAGTACAGAAAAGTTACCTTTTTCACTTCTAGGCAGGTCTCCGCCTACTAGAGATAGCTTCATTCACATTCACTGGAGATCTTCCCTGTTCAGTTCCTTGAATATGACAACTATCTCTTTAAAATACCTGCCCCAAACCTCACATACCTGCAAGCATAGATTACCAATTCTCTAGGAGCTGCCAATTCAGTCAACTCAGCAGCCAGGATTAACCACCACAGAGATCAGTATTTGCTTTTCTGCCCGACTATAATGGCTTTCCCCACTGATATTTGGATTGGTTGTTTGTCAGTGCTGAAAGAGCCCACAGACTGGTACTCTAACATGGTGATCATGTTACAGCTGAGCCAACACCGACACCCTGCAACCCCGAACCTTCTTACAGTGTCCAGCCAAGTGGCACAGGATCTCCTTCCTGTTTTCTGACCCGAGTTTCTCTAAGGAAACTCATAACCCAGAGAGAAAGCTTGAGGATATCAGCATGTCTGCACAGACTTTGCTGTAAGCTATTACCCACTCACCAGAGCTAACGGAAATCTCTTACAAGCTATTTCCTGGTCCCAGGGTATGGGCATTCCTGGCAAAGAGCCATTAGGGCTCACGGCAGCTTTTGTGGATGTGACACGGAAGTGGTCAGGAGCAAAGTACATGAGCTGACCTCGGAGAGTCTGCGCAGAGAACATCATGGCCAGCTCAGAGATGGTGTGGAGGAACTTGACTGGCTGATGGCCCAAAGCCATCTAACCCACTGTCTGTTCCGGAGTAAACGGTCTGCAGCTGCTAGGCCTCGGTTTGCTGGTTTGCTCTCCCCAGACTCGCTGACTCCACACTGCTCCCTCCCGCCGGCTGGCCCTCAGGAAGAGGAGCAAAACTGGGGGCTATCATTTCCTGTGCAATCATTATGAACCTGTTCCCTGAGTCACCTACATCCCCAGCTTCTCTCTCCTCTAGCTAGGACGAATAAGGCCACGAACACTACTGTGTTTCATGGTAATCTCACCCCTGTGATTTTCTCTGCAGATTAATTAATAGTGTGCTTCATCTTTCCTGTCTGTCTGTCTACATCAGCTCATCCCACCGAACTCAGGCTTCACTTTCCTATCTGCCTTTTTATAATTGCAGCGTGCCCTGGATTTACAGTTTATGAATGTTGTCAGGCTGAGATCATTTTTGGTCTGAGGGCTGGGATTATTATTTCCTACTTCTATTGAGTCATCATGGCACTGACTCCCAGCAAATAAGCCTTTTGCCAATGACTGACTGAAGGCCTGGAGTCCAAGGAATGGAGAGTTTGGGAGAGAAAGGCTTTACTTCAGGGTGTCAGGCACAGTGTATGATGAGGGATTTGTCACTAAGGGATGGAATATTTCACAGTATAGGCAATTTCACATTTCTCTCTTTTCAGGTGGGAATTTGTATTGATGTTTTATGTTCTTTCTGTAGCTCTGTGTGTTTACATAGAGGATGCTTAGATTCGGTCTTAGATAAGAAACATCCCATTCTTAGCTGCTTGGGTTGCTGCCTCACAAGCTAATTCATCTGCAGCCTCTGGACCCCTTCTCTATCTATCATCAACAATGCACTCAGCTTCTCTCCTTGTTTACCCAAGATAAGAACTCCTCACAGCAATGTCAGTGTTTCCTCTGGGAAACTCAGTGACATGAATTCCGCAGCGGCATCCGTGGCAGACTAGAAGACTCCTGTCTTCTCCAAGCCTTTCTCAAGCTGTCACAAACTCAGAAAGATAATTGCAGTAAATGCTAGTAGTGTTTACCAAGAGCCAGGTACTTGTCTCCAGTTTTATTTAAAATGCACAACAGCCTTGCGCTCTGTGTACTGCTCTCATTACTGCCGTTCTTGTGAAGATCTGAGACAGTTACCCAACCTGCCTGAGGTTAGAGAGAAAGTACCAGCATCAGCAACTCCTTGCCAGCAGCCTGTCTGTAGCCTGTAGCCTTTCCCCCTTATATCTCAATTTCTTTTTTTTATTAATTACACTTTATTCACTTTGTATCCCCCTGTAATTCCCTCCCTCCTCCCCTCCCAATCCTTCCCTTCTTCCTCCTTCTCCACGCATGCCCCTCCCCAAGTCCACTGGTAGGGGAGGTCCCCCTCTCCTTCCTTCTGATCCTAGTCTGTTAGGTTTCATCAGCAGTGGCTGCCTTGTCTTCCTCTGTGGCCTGCTAAGGCTGCTTCCCCCTCAGGGGGAGGTGATCATGCTGAGACTTATGGCTAACCTTTGGGCAGAGTGCAGGGAATCTTATGAAAGAAGTGGGAAATAGTAAGATCTGGAGAGGACAAAAGCCCCACAAGGAGAGCAACAGAACCAAAAAAAATCTGAGCACAGGGGTCTTCCCTGAGACTGATACTCCAAGTAGCATGCATGGAGATAACCTAGAACCTCTGCACAGATGTAGCCTGCAGCCCTTTAACCACTCCTAGATGGCAGTACATCTTTCTTTCTCACCTACAGCTTCTTCATACATATGCATGAAACCATAAACGCCCTTCCCTTCAGCAAGAGCCCTCTACGGTTCCTGAATCATTTATCTTGCACTGTAATCAATAACGTTTTAAACATCTTTTTATATGACTACTTTAACAGTTATTGAAAGATTATGTAAGCCTTAAAAATAAACTGATTGGCTACTTTAATATTCCTGGGGCCTTATGTGTTATATTTTTTAACAAAGAGTAAATTCTGTTTGCTCAAGTGTTATTTAGACTGTTACATGCATTTTTTCATTGGTATGTGATTTCATTCTTACGTAACACAGTCTCGATATTCTGTATTAATATAGTTGTTTACTATTTTTCTGTTCTTTATGCTCTGAGTCCTAAACTGCTAATATCCATGGGAAATGTGTTTCCTTGAAAGTTTAAAATAACTACTTATATTTTTAAAAATTACTTAGCATTATTGTGTATGGGCACACAATATGTGTGGAGGTGCACGCATGTTACATGCAAGAAGCATGAGATCAGAGGCCATTTGTCTCCATTTCTCCAACTTGATGTGGATTCTAGAGATGGAAATCAGGCTGTCAGGCTTGCAGAAACCTCACTGTTACCTGCCAATCCATATCCTTATACTGACAAATCTTTATATCGACACAGTTACTTTCCCTAAAATCTCACAACTATAATCACTATAAAAAAAAAAAACCATAGTGGTTTTTCATCCCCTACTTTTTACTTATTAGCTTCCTGATTTTTAAATTCAGTCTCTGAGCCTCTTTGGTAAATTCTGTCTTGGTAAAAGGACTGATTCTCTTGATGCTTGTTTTCCAGGGTGAGGATGGGTTTTCACTTGTGCAGTAGCCTTGTATTACTCAAGCTGTGTGCATACTCCATAAATGCAGATGAAGAAGGAGTAGGAGTTACTGCTTACAGAAGTAAAACCTCAACTATTTGGGACCTGAAATAATTCGAACATGTAGTTACAATTGGTGCAGTATTTTCTGAGTCATGCAGATTTAGCTATCAACAAACCAACTACTTAAACTTTATTTTTCGTTTCTTTTTAATGCGTGTGAGTATTTCACCTGCAAGTATGTCTGTGCGTCACATGCATATGCATACTACATGCAGACCCTTGGGGGTGAGAAGAGGGCATTTGATCTCCTGGAACCAGAGCTACAAACGGCTGTGTGTCACCATGTGGGTGCTGAGAACTGAACCGGGATTCTCTGGAAGAGCATCCTGCAGAACATCTCTGCACCTCGTCTCCAGCCTCCAGTTCCTTTTTTGATTCATGAAAGTTCCATGTTGTTTAGCTTTATGGCAGATATTTGTCGTGACTTTGAAACCTAAGATTTCATGCCCTCACGCGTATGTGTGATATACATTTTTCTAGCAGAAATGTGACCCAATATGATTGTGTCAGTGCTTTGGGATTGGAGTTACTGAGGTCATTTTACGTGAGTGTAACAAATCTATAAGCCAACAGCACAAAGCAAAACTTTTCAAATCCAGTGCTGCCATGAGCTTAATGAAAACATCCAATGGAGTTCATTTAGACTCAGTATTAATCTCTGTGTTCTTTTTCTTGGTAAATGCCTACACATGAAATTTTATCTCATATTAATTATTAAAGAATATTCCATCATGACTTCATTTTCTTTCATTCATCCTTCAGCAGTTCAGTTTGTCATCCTCCTGGCTCAGAGTCCTTCAGCTTCCTAATTTTACTGCTGTACTCTAGGGGTTTTCTTTGTTCTCAACAAGAGAGCTTGTGCTTATTGGATATTTGTAAACCCCGCCTATAAGCTGGTACGATCAGGCTCATTCCCACTGTTACTCAGCTGTGCGAGCTTGTAGGAGCTCTTTATATGTTCCTTTTGTTTCCAAATGTTAGTGTGGAGGTGGGGGTAAAGTGTTAATTAATTTCTATTTCCTGTGTTAGTTGCTGTGAGTTCAGTATGAGTTGCGGAAGCACTTTAGTGCTGCACTACTCTGCAAATTCACTTCTCCTTTTCAAGCCTTTATTTTGATAACTTACTTTCATGTAATTCATTTTTGCAAACTTGCTTGGGGCAGGGCAGGAAGAATGAGTGTTTGCATGTTTGTGTGGATGAGAGTGATGGTAGACACGTGCCACAGCATGCTGTTAGAGGTCAGCCCACAACCGCAAGTGTTGAGCCTCTATTTCTACGTTGTCTGAGAAAGGGTCTCTCTTGGATACACTGGGAGAGCTGGTCCACGACCCCCCGGGGATTCTCCTCTCTGGGGATTCTACACGCCATCTCTCTGTAAGAGTGCCGGGATTACAAATGTGTGCACCATGTCTCCAGCTCTTATGGGGCTCTGGGGATCCATATCAGATCAACATATCTATGTGGCAAAGGCTTTGCTTATGCATGGAGCTGCCTCCCCAGCCTCTCCAAGTTTTTGGTGTCATTTTTGAACCTGTTCAAAATGTGCAGCTTTTCTATTTGTGATATAAGAGTCACCATGGATGTAGTTTGCCATAAGTAAGTAGTGGAGATTGTCCCGAAAACTCTTGATCAGTCTGTTCGGTGATTGGATTAATGAATCTGCAGGTCTTAAAAACAAAGCTGAGGTAAAATGGGGAAGGAGAGCGAGGTGGAGAGAAGAGACAGGAGGGAGACACACAAGAAGAGAGAGATACTTCTTGCCTGTTGTTTCTTCCTATCATCTATCTATCCATATATCCACGGATCTATCTATCATCTATCTATCCAAATGTCTGTCTGTCTATCTCTCTATCTTTCTATCATCTATCTATCCATCAATCCATCCATCTTCTTTCAATCATCTAGTCATTTTCCACCTTCCTATTAATCCACTATTTCTTCTTCTATTACTTCTAATTCTTTGTTTAAAACAAGCTTGTTTCATTAATCTTTTCTCTAAGAAATTGCTTTCCATCTTCTGTTTTGATAATGATTTTTAAAAATTTTTATAGTTTTACTCCATACACGCAGTTTATGATCTACTATAGGCAACTTCTTGTTTATGTTATAAGGTGAAGTCCGGCATGCAGGGCGGAAACAAATGCGGTAGTTGGATGGAGCCTGCACATTGAACACGAGGTGCCCTTGCTGCAGCGCAAGAAGCAGTGGGAGTCGCAGCCAATTAGGAAGAGGCTGCCGTGTTTGGAATGGAGAAACCATTTTCATGAGATTCTACTCAGTTCCTCTGAGAGGAGTTGTTCTAAAGGAACAGCACTGGACACTGTCCATTCTCTGGCTTCCTGTCTTATTTTGTGACCTCTGTGACCACTCCATTTTGTGTAACCACTCCATTTTGTGTGTGTTCCTTCCATGATGGCTATCATCTTCCATTATGTGGTGGAGACAGAGGCCCCATTTAAAGGCCAGTGCCATGCTGCTTGAACTTTTCCACCTTTTAAATTTCATTTTTCATCAAACCATTTTATAAATTACACAGCCTTGCACATCTTATTAAAGCATTAGGAAACAGACTAGTCAAATGGGTGGAGCATGTTTTTATACTTTGAAGTTTGCTTCTATAATAGCATTTGTTAATATCATGCCCTATTATTGAATGTTTGTGTTATCTTTATCAAAATTTAATTCACTGTGTGTAGGTCAATATTTGAAGACACTTTGCTTACTTCATTTTCCAAATGTTAGTCTAATTTGAATCACCATAATCATTGTGGCCTCAAATCTTTAAACTATGGTGTTTAAATTCAACTTAGCGTTTTTTTTTTTTTATTCTTTGAGTTATTAGTCATTCAAGGTGTTTTTAATTTTTATATAAACTTTAGAATTAGCATGCCAACTACTACACATGCTCAAGACATTGAAATCATTTCTATGCAAATTTATAAATGCAATATTATACTCATATGAATAGTTTTGTATCTTTATTTGGACATATTCCATTAGTTTATTGTTCTTTGAGTCTTGTAAGTTGTGTCAGTTGTCAGTGACCTTGTATAGCTTTTTCTCAACCTTGAGGCTCATTATATAGCTATAGGTAAATGGTTTTTGTAGCTGTTCTTATTTTTAAAAACCCATTAGAAACACCTTACCTTTTTTAGGTTGACAATCAGCTGAGCACCAGCATTCTTCATGGACGTCTGTATTTGATCTTTTAAAACTAATTTTTTCCTGCTGCAGCTTGTCGTTTAAATTAAATGAAGTGAATATGAATTTTCCCGCTGTGCCTCCATCATCAGTTCTTGGACATTAAAATTGTGCGTCTCACTTGGATGTCTCCAGAAGCCTGTTTGAGGGGATACATTAGTGCGCATGGCAAATGCGGCATCTGTGAATGTTATTCAAGCTCATATTTGCTTCATTAGAAAAACATTTATTTGGCCCTAGGCTTTAAAACTGAGTATAACTTGGAAGTTAATAATTTTAAATCTCTTTTAATGAGACTATCATTTACACAGCTGTCATTAATTTGAGTTCCCTGTTAGGTGGAGTTTTTATTTGTTTTACTTATTCCTACATTTCACCTTTTTTTTTACTCAGTGCCTTGCACAGTAAAGCTTGATTATCTGTGGAGTAAATGAATTAATTGTGTCCACATTCATTCTAATATCCATTATTTAGCAACCTCATATGTGGTTATCTCACCGAAAGAAAATCTTCTGAAAATCTATCAGGTTACTGCTGCAGGCTTAACTGCCATCCGGCATCTTCTGGGACATCTCAGATGTGTCTAACACAAGCAGGCAACACAGTTGTGGTTTTAGGTGGTGTCTTCTAGAGATTTCAATCTGCTCATGCTTTTGGCCTGTGTTTGCTGGCTCACACATGGGATGAGCTGTGTTTCCCTCACCATGTCATATGTTACTACCCTAAGAAATCCATTTATAAGCTAAGAAGAAAGGCCTCGGGAGAAACCAAGACAGCTGACTCTTGGTGCTTCCATCCTCCAGAACTGGAAGATAATAGGGCTTTTTGATTTAGCCACCTAATAGATATTATTCGTCATGGCGCTCTACCAATCTCATATGTCCAAGAAAAGAGACTAAGAAGAAGAAAAAGCAGACAGGCATGGGTGCCGTCTCCAAGGCCAACCAGCATACGGTCATAGCACTCATGGCACTGGTGTCTGAACTTGGCTTTCCATGGTTGTGGTTTCTCAGTTTCCGAGGTTTAGAAAGCCGGTGGACGGAGTGGTGTTCTCCACTCCCACCTTTGCCATTGAGCATTGTGGTTGACGGTCAAACTCCCCCTTTCTCTATGTCCATGTCAGATGTTCCTAACTTCATCCAATTACCTGGTTCACCTGAACTTGCTGGGAGTCTGAGTGACGCTTACCATGCCTTTGTCATGTCACACCTTCCTCCATCACTCGTTCTGGCTCCCAGCAGACAGAGGCAGCCTAGTCAAGAACCGGAGTTCCAGAGCAGATCCCCATTCACTTTCTATAAAGTCATTCCTTTTGCTTATTAACACAAAGACATGTTGTTTCTGCTACTATTCTAGCTCATATCTCTGTTGATCTCTCATATGGCCAGTGGGATCGGGCTTCAGTGGTATGTGGGTGGATCCTACAACCAAGGGCCCAGTTGTGCTTTGCTTTCCATAAAGAGGCCATTTTGCTGGCAGCAATGCTGTGTGGCATTTCACACTTCTGAGGTAGGTATTCCGTGAAAGCTTGGATAGAGCTGCTGTCCCCATCTAGGGCACACTCCAGAACTACCCAGTGTGCTGTTAAGAAAATGAATGCTTAAAAAAAAGGATATGGTAAAATTTATGCTTTAACTGTTTCCTTCTTTCACCTTTGAAAGTCTAATTAAAGCCAGTCAATGGAACATTAATGTGAATAAGACAGTGCGTGCTCAGATTAATGAAAACAATAAAACATCTCACTGCTTAATTAACATCTGAAATCAGTATTTTTAAGCTTCTAAACTTGCAAAAATGGGAAAAGCCATTAATTTTATTAATAATTAAAAATTATATAATACAAAGAAACATAAGTATGCATTTATTAGCTACAAAATGTGCTCATCAGAGGGTTTAAAGAACAGATATATTATCTAAATTACAAGTTTATGCATCCAATGGTGACATTAGCAACTCTTCGGCTTTCTGAGGAATAGTTCTAAGATTCTATTTCAAAGACTTCCAAAAATTTCAATTATGTCTAAGTCCTATACAGGACTGCAGAACCTGTAGGGACTATAAGAGTGCATTAGATTTCCTGCAGCTGTAGTTACAGGCGACTGTGAGCTGCCAGACATGGGTGTTGGGAACCGAATTCACATCCTCTATAAGAACAATGCACACCCTAACCAGTGAGCCATCAACAAGCTCACTATGGAACTTCTTATCCAAACAATTGTCTTCATATTAATTTGTTCAAATATTTCTAAAACATACTAAAAAACTGTGTGTGTATATATATATATACATATATATACATATATATGTATATATGTATATATATATTGCATTTTGAAATACACAATCCATTGGATAGGAAATATCCAGTGTAAAGCCTATTGTCTGGTAACAAAATAAAGATTTTATTTTTTTGTTCTTGTATTATTTATATGCAATGCTTACATTCTATATTTTTATGTATGGGCCATGAAATAAAAGTTGAATGCACTATTCCTCAAGAAAAATATTGATAGAAGTTTTTATCCATCAAAATATAGCATAAAATTATAGACGGCAAAGGAGTGGAAAAGACTACTCAGAACATAGTTCCTGCGTATGGACAACGCCCCTTCCCTTGCGTCTTACAACTCTGCTGTTATTGATAAGCGGTTTCCAGAAATAACAATGCAGTTCAGATTCCAAGCGCTTGCCAAGTTAGACAAATCAAATGGCCCACGGGGATCCAGGGAGTGGAGATCTTCACTGTACTATTGAGAAGGTGCAAATGGAGGCAGAAATTTCGAGACGTCAGCATTTCCTCAGGGGCACTGATCACGACATGGAGCTCAGAGGGTCACCAGCAGACACACATAGGCAAATTGGCCAGCTCATCATCCTTAGGTAGTCAAATGGCTGCCTCATTGGTTGGCAGGAAATGCTGTGATGAGTGTCACTCCAAGGTCTCAGCCATGAAAAGGCATTGTCTCGTGGCTCCAGAGTCTACACTGCAACACCAGGGTGCCCATGGGCTCTGGCTTTCTTTGGAAGGCTGTAAAGGAGAACCTCACCCCCATGTCTTCCATCCCCAAGGCTTTGCTCTGACTGATAGGCATGGCAACTCATCTCAGCCTCCATCTGCATCTCATGTTCTGTTTGTTCCCAGTAAACTCTGTTGGGCTGTTCCTACTCACCTCATGTTATCATCATTGAATCTACAACAGCCTTATTTACGAAAAGGGCTACTATATTCAGTGGCACCAGGGGATGGAATTATAACTGTCTAAAAGTATCTTTTTTAGTTTAAAATGCTAAGAATTGTCAATAGATTATTACTTTTTAAAGCAAAATTGAAACATACAATTTCAATTGTATGTTTCATACAACTGAATACAATTCAATCTCACATATTTTACAAATGTGTATGTATTTTGTATCAAAACAAACCATAGCCATTTATCAACATAGTGGAAAGTCCCTTGGAGAGTAGGAAAGAATGCATGCCCTGGAGAAGAGATAACAAAAGTAAAACTAAAAGTATTTAAAAACAAAACAATGATATATTAAAATTCAATTAATAAATAAAATGGCAAAGACTCCCATAACAGATGCTAGCTGTCACGCACTCAGCAATGTCATCCTTGTGACCCTGAGTAGTAAGTGATAACCCACACACATTTAAAAATCAAGCTAACCATGGTGAAAGTTTTGTCTCCATCCTTTCTTGGACAAACTCAAAATTCACCCATCAGTCTGTCTTCCTTTGAGGCAACAAAGCATCATTCTAAAACAGGAACTGAGCCTTTGAGGACTGCCTGGCTTTCAGTTTTGTTATGTACTTAGCCCTAGGTAAGATCTAGATTTTGTTAACTCACCTCCTGCAGAAATGTGTATTAGGACACTGTCAATCAATTACTAATTTCCAATAAGAATTTTGGTTCTGATCAGCATGTAATCTCATATTCAGAGTCTTTGCCCAATGCAGTTTAGTGAATGATGCTGACACAGCCCTTGCTAGAGTCTTACTTTGTCTTGCTGTCACCTGCAGCTTGATATTCCTTTTCCTTGGCTTCAAATGTTATTTACTTAACTTGCACACATCAAGTGGCTACCCTTAGATAGCTCTATTAAGGATAACATCCTTATTTTAGAATATACTAGCTTTGCTCATTTGAGATATTGCATTTTATTTCTGATCAATGAAATTTATGCTTCCCTTGCTTGAACGTCATTGAGATACTGTAAGTTCATATTCAAATAAAAATAATTCACCTTTACTTTCAGAAGCATTCTTATGAGTCTCCAAGAGTACTTGTACCAGGTGAAATTGATAGTAGCATATGAAGATATCCATGTCTTTTACTTCCTCTCCCAACACAGATAGTTTTTCTTTTATAAATGGCATAAATTGTCTACCTCTCCTCAATAATTGCTTTAAGGAGATGCAGCACACAGACTGTCTTTACTCTGGGAATTAACATACTTATTTTTTTTACATAGAACTTTTCATTTTTGCATGCTACCGAATCAGATTTATTGGAAGCACTCATGAGAGACCCAAGGATTGTTACATAAATGACATTTCATTAGCAGGTCAACTCTCTTCAGATATTCTGAAAGCCAGAAAAGAAGCCTTTAGGCTTATTACTTCGAGAGTGATTTAACCGAAATTGCCCATCTTCTGCTTGAGGTGAGTGGTGAGTCATAGAGGTGATATAATTCTAAGCCTTGCTGAAGAAAAATCACATACTTTATATTTAGAAGTAAATGAATCAGTAGGAAAAGGAAAAATAATATGTCAGGAGGAAAAAAATAATAGAACTCAGAAACTTTTTCTTTGTTCAGTGAGGACAAAATTCAATCTATATCCTTTGCAAATAATCTTATTTGTGGATCACATTTATTTACAAATAAAGTGACAAAGAACAACTTAATAAATTCATTAAATAAATTCACGTGTGCACATTCTTGACAAATAAAAGCAAAGAGCGTTCCTTCTTGTTACAAGTAGGACTTGAATTTAAGGATGGGGAGCCCTATGAAAAATGACAGTTCTTGCTTGCCTCAACTATATAGACCTGAGCTAGCCAGAGAGAGCTCTACCACATGGGTTGAAGTTCATGAGTAAGAAGGGAGTGAGGTCCCAAGGTGATTTGCCATGGAGTCTGCTGCTGTTGGGAGAAGGATGACCTGAGACCAGAGCCACATGCCCTCAGCCTTGCCCTGGAAAGGCAGATGTAGAGAAGAACTGTTTTCCAGGCTGATCCCAGACCCCAAGGGCGAAGCAGAGCACCCCTGCCTCACCCATCCACACTAGCTAGCTCCTACTGACTTGTAGAGGTGTGAATACGCCCAGAGGAGTTTATAGGATGGTACCAGTTGGTCCACAAAAGGGCAGCAGAAAAACAAACAAATAAAAAGCAAGCAAGCAAACAAACAATCTCTTGTTGTGTATCACAGGGATCTGAAGCCCTAAACTTTAAATTATAGCTGTTAGCTACTCTTTGAAGTTGAGATGTGAATGTTTAACCTCACAGTTCTGAAGGTACCGTACAACACAAAGCTGTTACACAGATCCGAACTATTCTCATCTTTGGAAAATGAAACCAGTGTCTTTTTTTATTTTTAAAACATTACTTCTGCTTATTTCTTCAAAAGAGCTTATATGTGGTCTCTGGAGCTATTAATTTATTTCCTTTGTGCTTTCTGTCACCTCATCATGACTTAACTTCCATTCTGTGGATTTCTTACAGATTTCCTTCCCACCATTGGCTCAATTTTAGTGATATTATCTGTGTCTCCCCCCACCCCAGTACATTAGTCCCTATCTGAACTTACTTCTTATTTTTCTTTTCTCTTCATTGTAACAGGGAACACAAACTATTTCATAACCAAAATATTCTATTTTGCAAAAGAATTTCTCACCCAGACCCCCGACTGGTACAAAGGTTCTATTCATTTCTCTCTTTCCAAATTATACAGAGTGGGCTGATAGCTTTTCTAAACAAATGTGTGATGATCATGTGTCTGAGGATTTGCTGTCCTGAGCTGGAAAGTGCTATTCATTATTCTCCTCTTCTTTTCTCATGATGTTCCTCTGCTCAAATATACAGCATGCAGCTAAAGGGAGAGAGTTCTCACATTCAGTATGAGTTGTCACCACTAGTCTCATAGGAAAGGACTTATTAGCCTTCTCCCAGAACGCATACTTGGCTATCAGTTACGGATGCTCTATATTCCTGACATACAGCATTTAACAGACATGTTTCCCTTCTTATATATGTATCATGTGTGGTGTGTAGGTCAGTGTATCTGTGTTTGCAAAAGGCTAAGTGAACGAGTGTGTGGTTGGTGCCTTTCCCACCTATCCCTGAAGACAAAATCTCTCAGCCAATGCCGAAGCTTACCAACTGGCTTAATGCAGTTTCTGAGCTTTCTCAGGGATCCCATCTCTACCTTCTGAGGCTAGAATTACAGCCAGGTACCTCACTCTTACTTGTCTTCTGAGGCTTCATACTTTGGTCTTTTTGTTTGTTTGGTGAGTCATCTCCCAGTCCCTCAGCACATATTTTTACATAACAAACCTGTCAGCGATTTTACTGTCCAATTACATTTAGCCAGTAAAATATTATTTTGCTTCTTAAGTTTGGCTATCTGGAAAAACTATGGTAATTTTCTGTGTCTATTTCTAGAAGTCCTTTGAGGTAACCTGTACCCCCCCCCACAGGTGCTCTGTTCCCTTAATCCTTATCCCATAAGCTGATACTATAGGGAATGGGAAAGTGCTGGATGAGGATTCTCTTCTGGGTATACCTTCAAACTTCAAGTTAAAATTCTGTTTTGGCCATGTTGAGGGTTCCTACTTAAAAGAAGGTAAAACAAAAAGGGCTGTAACTGAAAATCTTGATGATGAAGAGATGTTTTTAATTCTCCTGCATCCCAGGCTGTACTCTTGAAGAAGCAAGTGAGAGTGGAATGCTGCGGACAAGGGGACGGGAAGGAGGCATATGGGAATCGCCCTAAAGTATGCAGGACTTTAAAATGTTAACTTCTTATGTGAAACAATAGGAGATGGAAAATTTAAGGGTCAAGACTGATGCTCAAGGCCATGTAATAGAAGATGCTATTAAGGTTATACATCAAAATGATACCTTTCATTTTGATTTACCATCAACCTTTTCTCAATGAAACAAATTACAGGTCATTGATGATACATATTACAAAGTAACAAGGAGAAATATGGCCAGAACATAAATTCTAAGGGTCTTTCAAGGTAGATCTTGGTGCTGGACACTGAGATCAGTCACAAGAAAATGGTATGAGCAGGTTGGTGTCAACACTTGTGTCAACAGCATGCATGGAAGGGGTACAGCAACAGACACTGAAAAGAGTGATCCCTATGGGAATTGACACACCAGTATGAAATCACAAGAAACAAAGTCCACTGGGACCAGGCAGGGGGTAAAGCCATGAGATAGAGGCAGCAAAAACTAAGGAGACATGTGTTAGCCAAAGTAGGAAGGAGAAAAATTTTAATCCATGCAAACTATCTCAGATAATAAACCTGACTTTTATACTTGTCAAATGTTGTAGAAAACCTACAAAAGAAGAGCATGAGGACACCATAGGGCTTTAGTATTATCCCTTGAGTTCATTTGAGTGGAGTAAAAAGTCAAACACTGGAGAACTGATGGCTGATGACAAACATCCTGTTGTGTAGTTCCACATTTAGAAGGGATGCTGAATGTCCTCCAGTTAAACTTCTGCTCCTCAGGCTAGTGTTGTGCAGAGGTGCCATGTGACTTCCGTGAAAGGTTGGAGTCAGGGAAGAGGAAAGGTCTAAGTGACTGACGGTTGCACAACATGGACAAGATATCTATGTCACCCTTTCTAAGACTCAGGGAACATTGCAAAAGAGGGAGAGAAAGAATAAAAGAACTGAAGCATGGGAAGGAGTTCTGCGAAATTATCTTCAATACATTCCACCCATGGATTCTTGCATCAGTGGCTGCCTACGTTAAGTGTCACACAACAAAGGACCAGCCAATACTCTAGCATCGATGTGGAATAGACGAACAAGGCCCCATCCCTCTATGTGGAACTGTGCATAATTAATGGTTTCCGGGGGGAGGGGAGTCATATTCCTCAGGGCAGTCAACTGGAAATTACCTTTGCTCAATTAAACAAGGCCCTAAACCTGCTCATGTAGGAAACAGTAATTAAAGGCAGTGGGCCACTGAACAAGATACAAAAGCACGTAGCGGCACATGGGAAGAAGAGGTTGGTGGGAGGGGAAAGGGAATGAAAATGGGAGGGGGGATTATAGCCAAATATTCTTATGAAATCATAAAAACTATTTAAAAAGTAAAGGAAAAATGAAAACAGTGTTTTTTTAACTTTTAAGCATGAATTCTTACCTTTACATTATAATTTTTAGACAGTTTTACTTATTAAGAATTTCATGTGTGTATACAATTATTTTGATCATATTCATTCCCCCGCTCTCCAATTTCCAGAATTGTCAGTTTCATGGCCCTTTTTTGCCTTCTTTAGCTTACTGAGGGCAATTAGTGCCGCCTACAGAAGCAGGGCATAAGGCCACCCACTGGCATACGGCCAACATTACATACTTCTAAAAAAAAACCTGATTCTGCCTTCTAGCAGCCATCAACCATCCACGGCTTCTCAGGTTGGGTGGGGTCTTGCAAGCCCTTCCCCCTCTTTGCTGGAGTATTAACCTGTTTGATCTTGAGCAAGTCTTGTGCAAGCTATAACAGCTACTGTAAGTTCATGGTACAGTGGTCCTGAACTATGACATGAAATGGATTCTTAATATCTTACCATTGAAGAACAAATTGTATTCTTAAAAAATTAATAAAAAATATGCTGTAGTGAAAAAAAAAATCACATCTGCATTAAGTTTCCCAACAGGAAAATAATCACATCTACATTGTTTCCCAATAGGAAAATCACATCTGCGCTGCTTTCCAATAGGAAATGGAGAATTTTTAATAAAGTTTTAAGAGATTGTAAAATATAAATATAGGAATAGCAATGAAAATATCTGAGATAAAACTACTTTTCATGATTGTTTTTGAAACACACGTTAGGAAAAATTGATTGTTAAACAACTCTTATCTTCCAGGAACCAATAAATTTCACAAATTCTCACTGTGGGAGTTCAAAAGACAAAATAATAACACAATTATCAATGTATTTCAAGAGTTGGGTGTGATCATCATTTTTGATGGATCCACTCACAACTAAAAGGGAATTTAGTTATTGTTTTGTTGTTATTTGTTACTATCTAAGAGAAGGAGAGCTTCAATTTGTGGAGGTTGCTTTCTAGAGACTTCCGCAACAGAAAGTATTTGATTATCACAAAGCAATATCATGTGTTTTCTGAGACTGGGAATACACCATCATACCAACATTTTTACACTGGAAGCTACACACTGAAGCTTTGAATTCTGGAGAAATTGGAAAGAATTTTAAATAGACTTATAAGGAAGAAGGGAGCTTGCCCTCTTTGAGTCACCTACAGGTTGACTCACCAGCTGACCCTTTGGTGCCCTTCAGTTTCCATGCTGCTTGTTAATTGTTTAGTCCCTTGGAGGATGCTGCTACTTAATCTGCTTCTTTGACCCTTCCTATCACCAGGAACTTTACTTTCCTGCTCATTAGCCAATAGGTGTTCAGAAGCTTTCCATGTGGGATCAATTTTCCCCAGTTTTGATGTAAAACAACAACAAAAACAACAACAACAACCCAGTAAGAGAATTTATTCTGGAATAAATTTGAGAGGACATGGATTCAGGTAACCCCAAACACCGTCTTCTCACGTAGTAATAGTTTTATGAAGCTTTAAAAAAATGGTAACAGAACTAAAGAAACTCACAAAGTGAGGTACTTTAAAAATACATCAGTGAAAGCAGTTGAAAAATGTTTGCCTTCCAAGTATGAGACCCCCCTCCCATTTCACATGAGATCCATGTGAAAAAGACAGGATGCGTTGGCATATGCTTGTCATCCAAGCACTATGCAAGAGGGGACAGGCTGATGTCAGGGACTTGCTGACTCTCCAGCTCCTCCTCCTGGGTGAGATTTGGGTCAGCGAGGGACCTAAGTGCATGAAAAGATGAGGGCAGTGCCTGAAGAATGACAGTTTAGGCTCTCTCCTGGCTTTCATTTGCATGCAATCTCACACACACCTGTATAAGCATTCATATTCTCTCATACACATGCACATATACAATTGAAAATAATATAAAATACGTTGGTAACACATCAGGTAGGCATTTGCAATATTATAGAGGTCAGTTCTGATATAGTCCTCAGCTGCTAGTTGACAATATTCTTAGTCTGTGAGTGCTGGAAAGCAGTGGCTAATATATTCCCCAAATACATTAATAAGAATGCTAAGTCATCATAGAGGTGGAGTAAACACAGGCTAACAGAAGTTAAGACCTACAACACTCCAACTCTCCTCAGTCATACAAGGTCTAATTAATCAACCTTGGTGAATCTTTAACACATGTAAAGCATTTTTTTTCCCCCTGGAACCTTCTATTCACAAACTTCTGTGGCATGTCAGAACATTTTGCATCCAGGGAAGCTGGGCAGAATGTAGGCTGGAAATGACTTCTGACAATGGAAGTCCTCTTATCCTGACTGAGGCTTAGCAACCAGAATTTCCTGACATGGTCCACATTAGCAGAACAGTCCCCTACGCTTGGGCACTGAGCCCTGGCAAATGTGCTTTTTTGAGGACCACTCTGCTCTTCTGCTTCATTCTTTCAGTGAATCTCTTTAGAACCAACTGATTGCCTAAAATTACCAGAAAACACAAAAGCAAAAAAAGGGAATGGGGAAGAGGTGAACCACAGTGTATGGCTTTGTATTTCAGAAAATAGAGTCTACAAAAATACTTGCTGACGTAGAGCAGAGCAAAGGAGTGCTTGCAGATGACACACATGGAAAATACTGTTTTTCTCAAGATCTTATGGTTCAGGGAGAGAGTTCTGCAATTACAGACAGAAATGGATTTCATTTATTCTAAAAAATCCTACAGTGGAGGGACCTGCAGATGATGAAAAGTGGTCTATTTTTCTGAAGTCTGGTGGGCAGATATTGGTGATGCGTGCTTTCTTAAATCTGATTCATCCTATGTTTAGGTAGAACCCTGTGTCTAAGAGTGGTTTGGTAAATCAAGCAAAGTCACTGTGTTCAAGCCAAGTCACTGAAGAGAATGGAGATGCATATCCCATGTGTGCTTTTGTTTAAGTAAAAAACAAAACAAAACACAGCTCAAGACAGAGAAAGTGTCACTCAGGTAGAGGCATCTCTCTTTGCATTTCAGACAGTATCTAAATAATTTTGTGTGCTTTCAACTTTGTTGTCATGATTTCAAAATTAACAAATGCAAAGAAGAAATTATCAGTGAGGTCAAAGGCTGCCAAGAGGGAAGATTTAAGTGTTGATTTTATTTTGTAAGTTTAGCAGCAGAGAGTATGCTATCTGTAACCTTGGCAACAGTTTCTGTGATCAGGTTTAGCAACATCAAAGGAAGCTTTTCTTAATTGCTAGTCAGTTAAGTCTTATTTATTAAGTCAAGCTGTTACAGCACTGCTTAAAACAATCGTCAAGGAAAGTCAGCTTCTAATAAAGCAAGATGTCAAGGCACTGAATACAAAGACATGGATACCACAGCAAATGCATGCCTCTCTTTAGGGAGTACAAACTATTAAGAAGTCGGAAAAGAATTTCACATCTTAAACATTAGGTGAAGAGCTGGGGGTGGCTTGGTGATTAAAGAAGGCATAGGCTGCTCTTCCAGCGTGGATATGAGTTCGGTTCCCTGTACCCAAGTCACGTGGCATACAGCCTTCTGTGACTCCAGTCTGAGGATCCTACGCTTTCTGCTGTTTATTCAGGCGCTTGCACAGATGTCTCACACACACACAGACACAGAAAGTGCTTCAAAACTAGTTTATTTCATCACAAAGGGGATATGTTCTATTGGTGGTAAAACCCCTCAAGGAAAGGGATAACAGGTTGGAAGGTGGCTAAGGACGAACACTTAAAGGAAACCAGATGTTCCTAAAGGCTGCTTCACTCACACGACCTCATTCAGTTTGTCAGATGGCTCTACTTTAAGAATATCTTCGCATTGTCTTCCTCTGTGGCCTGGTAAGGCTGCACCCCCCTCAGGGGGAGGTGATCAAAGAGCAGACTACTACCAGGCTACAGAGGAAGACAAGACAGCCACTCCTGATGAGACATGATAAACTAGGATCAGATGGAAGGGGAGGAGGTCCTCCCCTATCATTGGACTGGGGGAGGGGCATGGGTGGAGAAGAGGGAGAGAGGGTAGAATTGGGAAGGGATGAGAGAGTAGGCTACAGCTGGGATAAAAAGTGAATAAACAGTAATTAATAAAAAATAAATAACAGCCGGGGGATCTGAGATGGTGGCACCAGGAGAACTCTCTTTCTGACCAGCAGCACAGCAGGATCTTCACAGTGACCAGCAGACAGAACTCTCGGTCCTAAAACACCAGCGATTGTGTTTCCCAGGTGAGAGGATACTCCACGGTGTGGGATTCAATCAGCTTCAAATGGCCCAGCTAAACCGTGGAAGAGGTCCCTGTTCCACCAGGCGCTTGGTCGCCAGCCCAGAGCCACACATGGCATGCTCTGATCACTGTCCTAGACTGAACTGTGGGCCCCACAATATCAGCAACTGGGATTTCCAGTTGAAAGAAAACCCCACGGTGGAGAAAATGATCAGGACCGACCTTAGGCCACCCAGACAATCCCTGGAAAAAACCCTGGGTCCAGCAGCCGCCCGGCAGCCATCCCAAAGCTATGCACACAGGCGCCAGCAGAGTCCTGCCTGCATGCCTGACTCACTGCCCCAGGACTGAGGGCCCCAGGGCACCAGACACTGCGTTTCTTTGTTGGGTGAAAACCTATAGTGAGGGGAACAGCAGGTCTGACCTCAGAGCACTCAGCAGACACTCCCCCCCCCCTGAAAAGTTCTCTGGAAAAGTTACAGTTTTGGTGGTCGTCCAGGCGCCCAATAGCCAGCAAGACAGACATGCGCCTGTGCCTGTGTGTTCTACTCGCCATCCCAGACAGAACTGTGGTCCCCAAAGCACAGTCTGGGTGTCCCTGTCGGGAGGAAATCTCACAGGGGGGAAATCAATACGTCCATCGCTCAGGACGACCAGCTCCAGAAGACTTTCTGGGTTCATGCAGGCTCCAGGCTCTAGCCTTCGACTGCAGGCATGAGTGCCTTGCTCACCTGCCATTGATAACAGCTAGGGTACTGGGGCACACAGCTGCAACTTCAGACCTACAAAAGCCTGAGAACAATTAGAGAAGCCCTCAGATACTGCTCCAAGTTGCGACCAGTTATCCCTAGCTAAACTGAAAAAACTGGAGGACTCCCTGGTTCTTCAAGAGGGCTGCACCCAACAAATACACCTTAAGAGCGGCAGCTGCAGCTCACTAAATTCAAAGCAAGAAACCCAGTAGCAGGGCAGCCATCTCCAGGACTTCTCCTGATGAGAGGAGGGCCTTCTTGAACACCACAGTTACCACACAGTTCCATATGCCTGAGGTGAACTGTGACAATTCTTGAAAAGCACCACTATTACTTGACCATACCCAAAAAGCTGAGGAGATCTTCTTCAGAACTCTGCCAAGGGGATTCTCCCCATCCCAGGACCCAGGAGATATCAGAAATTAAAAGATAACACCTGAGACAGCCAGATGGGTAGAGGCCAGCTTACAAGTACAATCAACAAAAGGCAAAGCAATATGGCATCCCCAAAACCCAGTTATCCAGGGGCAAGTAGCCCTGGACACCCTAACTTAAGTGAAATTCAAGAAGATGACCTTACATTTATGCTTATGAAGAGGATAATGGAGGAAGCAAATAAAATGTGTAAAGAATTAGAGGAAGATACAGTAAAACAGATTATGGCCATCTGTAAAGAAATAGAGGAAGATGTAGCCAAAGAGTTTGTGGCTTTCAGAGAGAAAATGATTAAATCACTGAAAGAAATAAACAGAGGAATGTTCAAACAAACAGGTGAAGGAACTGAAGGAAAAATAGGATAATACAGTCAGACAAGTGAAGGAAATCAACAAAATGATTCAAGATCTGAAGATAGAATTGGAAAAATTAAAGAAAACACAAATGGAGGAAAACATGGAGAGGGAGAACCTAGGAAAGAAAACAAGAACTACAGAGGTAAGCATAACCAACAGACTACAAGAGATGGAAGAAAGAATCTCAGGTGTGGAAGATACAATGGAAGAAATCAATGTTTCTGTCAAAGGAAATAATAAATCTAAAAAAATTCCTGACATAAACCATCCAAGAAATGCAAGACAACATAAAAAGACAAAATCTAAGAATAATAGGAATAGAGGAAAAAGAAGATTCCTGTCTCTAGGGCTAAGAAAATATTTTTAACAAAATCATAGAAGAAAATTTCCCCAAATTAAAGGAGAGGCCTACAAGAATACAAGAGGTCTACAGAATACCTAATAAATTAGAACAGAAAAGAAAATTCTCCTGCCATATAACAATCAAAACAGTAAGTTACAGAACAAAGAAAAAATACTGAAAGCTGCAAGGGAAAAAGGCCAAGTAACATATAATGGCAAATCCATCAGAATCACACCTGACTTCTTAACAGAGACTATGAAAGCCAGAAGGGCCTGGACTGATATAAGAAAATACAGATGTCAGATTAGGCTACTATACCCAGCAAAACTCTCTGCTCTCATAGAGAGAGAAAACAAGATATTCAACTACAAAAACAAATTTCAACAATACCTACAAACAAATCCAGCATTACAGAAGATACTAGAAGGAAAAATACAACCCAAGAAAACTAACTACTTTCAAGAAAACACAAGAAATAAATAACCTCATTACAGCAAAACAAAAAGTATCCAAGCATACAAACACACTACCATAGCCAACATCAAAATCAAAGGATCTAACAGCTACTGGTCATTAATCTCTCTCAACATCAATGGACTCAATTCTCCAATAAAAAGACACATACTAAAAGAATGGATGCGTAAACAAGACCCAACAATCTGTTGCATAAAAGAAATAACCCTAAGTCACAAAGATAGACATTACACAAAGATAGAGGGTAAAGGGATGGAAGACAGTTTTCCAAGCAAATGGACTCAAGAAGCAAGCAGGAGTAGCCATTCTAATATCTAATAAAATAGACTTTTAACCAAAATTAATCAAAAGAAATGGAGAAGGACACTTCATACTCATCAAGGGAAAATTCCATCAGGAAGACATCACAATCCTGAACATCTATGCCTTAAATACAAGGGCACCCATATTTGTAAAAGAAACATAAATAAAAATTAAACCACACATAGATCACCACACATTAATAGTGGGAGACTTCAACACCCCACTCTCAACAAAGGACAGGTCAACAAAACAGAAATTAAACAAAGAAACAATAACTCTAACAGAGGTCATGAATCAAATGGACCTAACAGACATCTACAGAACCTTTCACCTAAACACAAAAGAATGTACCTTCTTTTAAGCACCTCATGGAACCTTCTCCAAAATAGACCATATGGTTGGTCACAAAGAAAGCCTCAACAGATACAAGAAGATTGAAATAATCCCTGTATCCTATCTGATCACCATGGACTAAAGCTGGACCTCAACAACAGAAATAGCAAAAAGCCTACACACACATGGAAACTGAACAACTTGATACTGAATGACAGCTGGGATAGAGAAGAAATAAAGAAAGAAATTAAGGTCTTCCTAGAATTCAATGAAAATGAAGGCACAACATGCCCAAACTTATGGAACACAATGAAAGCAGCCTAAGTGCCTTCAATAAGAAATTCAAAACATTTCATTCAAGCAACTTAATGGCTCACCTAAAAGCCCTAGAAAAAAAAAGAAGCAGACACACCAAAGAGAAGTAGATGGCTGGCAATAATCAACTCAGGGCTGAAAATAATAAATTAGAAACAGATAAAACAAATTAAAGAATCAATGAAACCAAGAGCTGGTTCTTTGAGAAAATCAACAAGATAAACAGACAAACTATTAGCCAAACTAAATAAAAAGCAGAGAGACACTATCCAAATCAACAAAATCAAAAATGAAAAGGGGGACATAAAGACAGACACTGAAGAAATCCAAATAATCATTAGATTTTACTTCAAAAGTCTATATGCCACAAAATTTGAAAATCTAAATGAAATGGATAATTTTCTTGATCGATTTCACTTGCTAAAGTGATTCAAGACCAGGTAAATCAATGAAATAGTCCTATATTCCCTAAAGAAATAGAAGCGGTTGTCAAAAGTCTCCCAAGCAAAAAAAGCCCAGGGCCACATGGTTTCAGTGCAGAATTTTACCAGACCTTCAAAGAAGGTCTAACACCAATACTCTTCAAACTATTCCACAAAATAAAAACAGAAGGAACACTACCAAACTCATCCTATGAAGCCACAGACACCTTAGTACCTAAACCTCACAAAGACCCAATAAAGAAAGAGAATTTCAGGCCAATCTCCCTTATGAACATTGATGCAAAAATACTTAACAAAATACTTGCAAACAGAATACAAGAACACATCAAAGATATCATCCACTCCGACCAAATAGGCTTCATACAAGGCAGGCAGGTGTGGTTCAATATATGGTAATCCATCAATGCGATCCACCGTATAAACAAACTGAAGGAGAAAAACCACATGAACATCTCCTTAGATGCTGAAAAAGCATTTGACAAAATCCAACATCCATTCATGTTTAAAGTCTTGGAGAGATCAGGGATACAAGGCACATACCTAAACATAGTAAAGGCAATATACAGCAAGCCTATACCCAATATCAAACTCAATGGAAAGAAACTTAAATCAATCCCACTGCAATCAGGGACAAGGCAAGGCTGCCCACTCTTTCCATATCTCTTCAACACAGTTCTTGATGTCCTTACTAGAGCAATAAGACAATTGAAGGAGATCAAGGGGATAAATATTGGAAAGAAAGAAGTCAAAGTATCACTATTTGCAGATGATACAATAGTATACCTAATTGACCCCAAAAATTCTACCAGGGAACTCCTACAGCTGATAAACAGCTTCAGCAAAGTGGCTGGATACAAAATTAACTCCAAAAAATCAGTAACCCTCCTGTATACAAAAAATGAATGGGTTGAGAAAAAATTAGGGAAACAACACCCTTCACAATAGCCACAAAGGACATAAAGTACCTTGGTGTGAACCTAACCAAGCAAGTCAAAGACTTGTATGAAAAAAATTTTCAGTCTCTGAAGAAAGAATTGAAAGAAGATATCAGAAGATGGAAAGATCTCCCATGCTCATGGCTGGTTGGATTAATATAGTAAAAAATGGCCACTTTACCAAAAGCAATCTACAGATCCAATGTAATTCATATCAAAATACCAACACAATTCTTTACAGGCCTTGAAAGAAAAATTCTCAACTTCATATGGAATAACAAGAAACCCAGAATTACTAAAACAATCCTCTACAATAAAATTTCTTCTGGCGGTATCTCCACCCCTGAACTCAAGCTGTGCTATAGAGCAACAGTAATAAAAACTGCATGGTACTGGCATAGAAACAGAAAGGAAGATCAATGGAATTGAATAGAAGATTCTGACATAAATCCACACACTTATAGACACCTGATATTTGACAAAGATGCCAAAACCATTCAATGGAAAAAGACAGAATCTTCAACAAATGGTGCTGGTCTAACTGGATATCTACATGTAGAAAAATGCAAATAGATCCATACTTATCACCCTGTGCAAAACTAAAGTCCAAGTGGATCAAAGACCTCAATATAAAACCAGACACACCAAACCTGTTAGAAGAAAAAGAGGGGAAGAGCCTTGAACTCATTGGCAGAGGAAACAGCTTCCTGAACAGAACACCAATAGCACAGGCTCTAAGAACAACAATCAACAAATGAAAAGCTTCTGTAAAGCAAAGGACACTGTTGTCAGAATAAAACGACTGCTTGCAGATTACAAAAGAATCTTCACCAAACTTATATCTGACAGAGGGCTAATATCCAGTATATATATAAAGAACTCAAGAAGTTAAACAGCAACAACTCAAGTAATCCAATTAAAAAATGGGGTACAGAGCTAAACAGAGAATTCTCAATAGAGGAATATTGAATGGCAGAGAAGCACTTAAACAAATGTTCAAGGTCCTTAGTCATCAGGGAATTGCACACCAAAATGACTCTGAGATTTTACCTTACACCCATCAGAATGGCCAAGATGAAAAACTCAAGTGACAACACATGCTGGAGAAGTTGTGGAGAAAGGGGAACACTACTCCACTGCTGGTGGGAATGTAAACTTGTACAACCACTCTGGAAATCAATCTGGCGCTTTCTCAGACAATTAGGAATAGCACTTCCTCAAGATCCAGCCATACCACTTCTAGGGCATATATCCAAAAGATTCTCAAGTACACAATAAGGACATTTCCTCAACCATGTTTGTAGCAGCTTTATTTGTAATAGCCAGAAGCTGGAAACAACCCAGATGCCCCTCAACTGAGGAATAGATACAGAAATTGTGGTATGCCTACACAAATGGAATATTACTCAGCAATAAAAAACAAGGAAATCATGAAATTTGCAGGAAAATGGTGGGAACTGGAAAAGATTATCCTGAGTGAGGTATTTCAGAAGCAGAAATACACACAGGGTATATACTCACTCATAAGTGGATATTAGACATATAATATAGGATAAACCTATTAAAATCTGTACACCTAAAGAAACTAATCAAGAGGGAGGACTCTGGCTAAAATGCTCAATCCCCATTCAGAAAGGCAAAGAGGATGGACATCAGAAGAAGGAAAAAACAGGGAACAGGACAGGAGCCTGCCACAGAGGGCCTCTGAAAGGTTCTACCCTGCAGGTTATCAAAGCAGATGCTGAGACTTATGGCCAACCTTTGGGCAGAGTGCAGGGAATCTTATGAAAGAAGACACTTGATAAACCAGTATCAGATGGAAGGGGAGGAGGTTCTCCCCTATCAGTGGACTTGGAAAGGGGCAGGGAGGAGATGAGTATGGGAGGATGGGATCAGGACAGAGAGAGGGAGTGGGATAAAGCAAGCATACAAAGCTAATAAACTGTAACTAATATTAAAAAAATAAAATTAAAAAAAAAGAAGTGGGAAATAGTAAGACCTGGAGAAGACAGGAGTTCCACAAGGAGAGCAACAGAATCAAAACATCTGGGCACAGGGGTCTTTTCTGAGACTGATCCTCGAACCAAGGATCATTCATGGAGATAACCTAGAACCCCCGTACAAATATAACCCATGGCAGTTCAGTATCTAAATGGGTTCCGTAGTAATGGAAACAGGAAGTGTCTCTGACATGAACTGATTGGTCTGCTCTTGGGTCACCTCCCCCTTAGGGGGGAGCAGTCTTACCAGGCCACAGAAGATGACAATGCAGCCACCACTGATGAGACTAGGATCAGAAGGAAGAGGAGGAAGACCTCTCCTATCAGTGGACTTGGGGAGGGGCATGGTTGGAGAAGGGGGAAGGAGGGTGTGATCGGAGGGAGGAGTGAGGGGGCTACGGGAGGATACAAAGTGAATAAAGTGTAATTAATAAAAATTAAAATAAAAATATAAAAAATAAAAAATAAATGAAAGAATATCTTTGCATGTGGGTCAAAGGTCAGAATGCCTTTCTTTTCTAATAGGTGTACAGTAGGTGAACTTTCATGACTATACTCTCAGCTTTCCATTTTCTGGACTGTGTGTTGAGCACAGACCTTCTATGAAGACAGAATGACTTCAAAGTCTCAATTTGCCTGGGAGTGCTTACTGTTCTCTTTGAAACTGTTACTATCATTCTTTCATACGAATATCTCCTGATTTTATGAGACATATCTCTCAATATATCTTGTGGCAGTCTACAGAACAATTCAAATAAATCATTATTTGAATAAGTCCAAATAACCATGTATTTTTATGTATGGAACAATTGTCCTTGTGCAATCACTTCCATGATAGCTTTTCCCACAGCTCAGTAGTCTTACCTGAAACTTCCTCCTCTTCCCATTTAATTTTCTACTTCTGTCTCAGCATCTATTCAGAAACCAGACTCTTATAAAGGCTGCCTTGGTGCAAAGAGCCTGTAATTCACAGTTGTGTGTTGGTGACTGCTCTAGACAAATGTGGGTTTAGCAGAAACCCCACTGCTTTTGCTCAGGAGCACCCTTTAACAGCTATTGCTCTCAGATATTAAAAACTGCAGTATAAGACATCGCAAATGCATCTTCTCATTCTGGGATTTAAAAAAAATCAAACGTTTTCTGATTTCAGGCTCAAGTATGGTACATGTGGGTCTTACAGAGATGGAAGAGCAAGGCATTCATTTGACATAAAAAGAATGTGCCATTTGCCCTCCAACTTTCTCGTTAGTTTTCCACTTAATAAAGTAACTTGAAAATCATCTGCATCATCTCGCACCATTTACCTCACAGCCATGCCCGTGACTACATGCTTATACTCTCTAGTTTATCAGGTCAGTCACTGATGGCTGTTTCAAATATTTTTCTATTACAAATGTACTTTTACTCATACATTGTATTTGTACCCATGTTTAGGGTATGCAAGAATGATATCATTATTGATTGTGTTCCAGGATGATAAGCAGGACAGACTGAGAAAAACTAGAAATTTGAGACAGTATGTATGTGCGTTATCTCAATATATAAAACAGAAATACATGCTACATGGATGCATATATGCATGGCAGAGAGGGAGGCAAGTAGACAAAATGTGAAAAAAGTTTCTTATTAAAAATTCCAGCAATCACCAATTTTATAATACAGTATAAAGATTAAATTAAAATGTGCTCGCATGGATATTTGGTTTAATAAGATCAGATCACACTATGATTGTATAACATTAGCTCTGACCTCTAATTGGTATAATCCACAATCTGAGGGTTATTCTAGTTCATGTACAGTAATTCAGGGTTTTATCTGTGCCTTTTCAGGAATTGAGACAATTATGATAATTGAGGCTGGAGAAATTTTCTATAGTCCAGCTTTCATGGCTGACACCTCCTAATATAAGAATTTTAAGCTGGCTAAAATAAATCTCCAAGCAGAACACTAAAAAGGAAAGTTTCCTTTGGTGAGTTTTTCCTCATTCTGCTTTGGTGAAAATAGTGTGTTGAAATGAAAGGTTTTCTTTTGTCTGAAATATCTGAAGAAGGAGATCCGGAAGCGTGTCTCCTGGCACGTCTGCTCCTGGCAACTGCTCTGGGTCTCTTTAAGGGATATTTATATTGAGATGAGATCAAGGAGATTCTGTTAAATGTAAATTCAGCTGTGCCTTGCTGTGTTATGATCCAAGCCCTCATGGCACTGGAAAATAGGCATTTCTATCAGTCCAGCATCAACATTTGTGTCTTCTTTGATTTGTCATGCAGCATTTGGTTAGAGAAAGCTAGGCTGTGATTTTTTTTTTTTTTAATCCAAATGATATGTGTAAGGCTCATGGTTGCCCTCCCAAGGAAAACATCTCTCTTGCCCTTGGAAACTCTATCCTCACGTGCCTTGACTTTGCATCAGATGCCCCTTTGCTTATTACCCAGCAGGATACCTGACATACTCCCTCACAAACAGCAAAGATCTGGGTCTTGAAAGCAGATCACTTGGGTCTGAATCATGATGTCTTCTTTATGAGTTATAGACTCCTAGAGAATGCATTCCAGTTTGCAAAGGAGAAAACAATCTTCCCCCTACCCTCAGAGGGTTCCTAGCTGGGTCACCAAATAACAAAGATGTATTAAAAGGGGAAAAACAAACTTCAGAGCTTGCTCACCTCTCACCTCCTGTTTCTGTGGGAGATGACCCACAGGAACCAGGAAATCACCTAGTAAATCTTAACAAAGTGTTTTTTGTCTCTAGACGTAAATTTCAGAGTTTGATAAGAAAAGTACGAAGTGTGGAGTGGGGGCAGGTAAGGGCGAGAAGGCCAGGGCTAGAATGAAAGGAAAAACAAGGTGTCCCCAGCAGAAGAAAGTAGGTCCTTTCTCCACCCTGCTTCTGCACAAAGCCCTCACTGATTCGGCTTTTTCTTCCTTGTGGCCCGAACAAGATACATTGTAAGTAGTATTTTCCTATGCAGAAGGACACTTCTCTTACCAGAGGGAAACTTTATGTGCTTCAGGGCCCGGAGTCTCTGAGAACATTCCCCGCGTATCCTACAGCCCCAGCACGGGTCTCAGGAACGGAGGCTCTTGTTTCTTGGGCTTTAATTTCTTCAGCTGTCAATAGGTGTGAAAGGTATGTGTGTCTCTTAAAAAATTTTGTGGATCAAATATGTTATTAGAAGAAGAGGTTGGAGCATGGCGTGCAAGCAAAAAAATCAATTCCTATGCTGATCAGGTCAATTACAAAATGTATTTAGGTAGAGTAGACATAGAGGACCAACGGTTAATGTATTCAGAAGACAATCCATTATGGCTTGCATGTTACAACAAAAAAATAAAAGAGAATCAATACTGTGAGAATATAAAAGCATAAATGCAGATATTTTAGTAAGAAGTGATGAAAATTAGGTTGGGGAAATTAAATGTGTCAAGGAGCAATGAAAGACAATTAGAAAAAAAGAAACATTAGTCTTGAGATAGTTTACTTCACAGCTAGCTCACTTTGACATATTGTCAATGTGACTAAAATACAGGTTTCCATCTGCAAATCCTGTACAACCTAATTTCATAATTACATATAAAGGAAAACATATATGATACACTTGTGTATATGAGTGAATATGTCAAAATGAAGATATCCATACTGCTTAGAACTTAACACCACAAAATATGTCTGTAGGACACTAAAATATGTCCATGTAGATGGCAAACACATTCTACAGACATGAGAATTATTTTTAGGTTATTTTTTTAAGGCAGATACTTAAGTATCTGAAAAGTTTAATTTTGTGAAGAAATTTGTCTTCTTGTTGATTTCTGTCTCTCTCTCCCCTTTTCCAGTCCCAACCTCAATCTCTGTATCAGTAAGACAAGGGTATCTAGAGCACTGGGGACTCATAAGTAAAGAAGAAATCAACAAATTTACATCTTACTCTGCTTTGGATTAGTCCCACAGAGGCCTATTTGTTTTTTTTTTTAAAAAAAGAAATAGTCATAAGGCACTCATTTTTTTATTTTTAAATTTAATTTTATTTATATATTTATTTATTACAATTTATTCACTTTGTATCCCTGCAGCAGCCCCCTCCTTTGTCTCCTCCCAGTCCCACCCCTCCTCCCTCTTCTCCTCCCATTCCCTTTCCCTAGTCCCCCAATAGGGAAGTCCTCCTCCCCTTCTATCTGACCCTAGTTTATCAGGGTCTCATCAAGGCTGGCTGTATCATCTTCCTCTGTGGTCTGGTAAGGCTGCACCCCGCTGCACTCAGCCAGCCATTGAGTTCATGTCAGAGACAATCTCTGTACCTCTTACTAGGAAACCCACTTGGAATCTGAGAAGCCAATGAGCTTCCTTTGAACAGGGGATCTAGGTACTCTCCATGCATGGTCCTTAGTTGGAGTATTGGTCTCTGCAGGGCCTCCGGGCCCAGGTATTTTGGTTCTGTTGTTCACCTGGTGGAGTTCCTGTCCCAAGGTCTTCCTATTGCCCTCGTCTTCCATGAAGATTCCAGCCCTCTGCCCAAAGTTTGGCTATGAGTCTCAGTACCTCCTTTGATATCCTGGTTGGTGGAGTCTTTCAGAGGTCCTCTGAAAGACTTGTCCAGTTCTGGAAGGTTCTTGTCCAGTTCCTTGTCTTCTACTTCTGATGTCCATCTGAATGAGGATTAAGCATCTTCCTTAGGGTCCTCCTTGTTGTTTAGCTTCTTTAGGGCTATAGATTTTAGTATGATTATCCTATATTATACGGCTACTATCCACTTATAAGTGAGTATATGTCATTTGTGTCTTGCTGATTCTGGGATACGTCACTAAGGATGATTTTTCTAGATCCCACCATTTACCTGCAAATTTCATGATTTCCTTGTTTTTAATTGTTCAGTAGTATTCCACTGTGTAAATGTACCACACTTTCTGTATCCATTCCTCAGTTGAGGGACATCTGAGTTGTTTCCAGATTCTGCCTATTATGAATAGAGCTACTACAAACATGGTTGAGCAAATGTCCTTATTGAATGGTGGGGCATCTTTTGGGTGTATACCTAGGAGTGGTATACCTGGATATTGTGGTAGCACTATTCCTAATTTTCTGAGGAAACGCCAGATTTATTTCCAAAGTAGTTGTAAAAGGTTACATTCCCACCAGCAATGGAGGAGGGTTCCCCTTTCTCCACATCCTCTCCAGCATGTGTTGTCACTTGAGTTTTTCATCTTAGCCATTCTGATGGGTATAAGGTGAAATCTCAGGGTCGTTTTGATTTGCATTTCCTGAGCGACTAAGGATGTTGAACATTTCTTTAAGTGTTTCTCTGCCATTTCGCATTCCTCTGCTGAAAATTCTCTGTTTAGCTCTGTACCTCATTTTTTAATTGCGTTACTTGGTTTTTTGGTGTTTTTTTAAATTCAAATTTTATTTTTTATATTGATTACAGTTTATTTACTTTGTGTCCCAGCTGTAGCCCTCTCCCTCATTCCCTCCCTTATCTCCTCCCTGCCCCTCTCTAAGTCCACTGATAGGCGAGGTCCTCCTCCCCTTCCATCTGACCCTAGTTTATCAGGTCTCATCAGGACTGGCTGGAATGTCCTTTTCTGTGGCCTGGTAAGGCTGCTCCTCCCTCGGGGCAGGGGAGGAGGAAGGTCAAAGAGATTAACTTCTTTGTTTCTTCATATATTCTGCATATTAGCCCTCTGTCAGATAAAGGGATGGTGAAGATCTTTTCCCAGTCTGTAGGCAGTCGTTTTGTTCTGATGACGGTGTCCTTTGCTTTACAGAAGCTTTTCAGTTTCATGAGGTCCCATTTATTGATTGTTGCTCTTAGAGCCTGTGCTGTTGGTGTTCTGTTCAGGAAGTTGTCTCCTGTGCCAATGAGTTTAAGGCTCTTCCCCACTTTTTCTTCTAACAGATTTAGTGGGTTTTATGTTGAGGTCTCTGATCCACTTGGACTTTAGCTTTGTGCAGGGTAACAAATATGGGTCAATTTGCACTTTTCTACATGTAGACGTTCAGTTAGTGCAGCACCATTTGTTGAAGATATTTTCCTTTTTGCATTGTATGGTTTTGGCTTCTTTGTCAAAAATTAAGTTTCCACAGGTGTGTGAATTTATTTATGGGTCTTTCATTTGATTCCATTGGTCCATTAGTCTGTTTCTATGCCAGTACCATGCAGTTTTTCTTACTGTTGCTTTATAGTATAGCTTGAGATCTGGGATGGATATTCCTCCAGAAGATCTTTTATTGTACAGGATTGTTTTAACAATTCGGGGTTTTCTGTTTTTCCATGTGAAATTGAGAAATGTTCTTTGACCTTCTGTAAAGAATTGTACTGGTACTTTGATGGTAATTCCATTGAATCTGTAGATTGCTTATGGTAGGATAACCGTTTTCAGTATTTTAATCCTACTGATCCATGCGCATGGGAGATCTTTCCATCTTTTGATATCTTCTTCAATTTCTTTCTTCAGATACTTGAAGGTTTTTTTCAAACAGGTATTTCACTTGCTTGGTTAGAGTCACACCAAGGTATTTTATGTTATTTGTGGCTATTGTGAAGGGTGTTGTTTCCCTAATTTCTTTCTGAGCCCTTTTGTCTTTTGTGTACAGGAGGGCTTCAGATATTTATTTATTTATTATTTATTGAGTTGATTTTGTATCTGGCCACTCTGCTGAAGGTGTTTATCAGCTGAAGGAGTTCTCTCATAGAAATTTTGGGGTCACTCATATCATATCATCTGCAAATAGTGATACTTTGACTTCTTCCTTTCCAATTTGCATCCCTTTGATCTCCTTTAATTGTCTATTGTTCTTGCTAGGACTTCAAGACTTATGTTGAAGAGATAAGGAAAGATTGGGCAGCCTTGCCTTGTCCCTAATTTCAGTTTGATTTTAGCTTGATATTGACTATAGGCTTGCTGTATGTTCCTTTTACTATGTTTAGGTATGTGCCTTGTATACCTGATCTCTTCAAAACTTTAAACTTCAAAATGTTGAATTTTGTCAAATGCTTTTTTGGCATCTAAGGAGATGATCATGTTTTTCTCCTTCAGTTTGTTTATATGGTGGATTACATTGATGGATTTTCATATGCTGAACCTCCCCTGCATGCCTGGGATGAAGAGTACTTGGTCAATGTGGATGATATCTTTAATGGGTTTTTGGTTTCGGTTTGTAAGTACTTTGTCGAGTATTTTTGCATCAATGTTCATAAGCGAGATTGGCCTGAAGTTCTCTTTCTTTGTTGGGTCTTTGTGTGGTTTAGGTATCAAGGTGACTGTGGCTTCGTAGTGTGAGAAGGAACATGGTGTAATGTTCCTTCTTTTTCTATTTTGTGGAACAGTTTGAAGAGAATTGGAGTTAGCTCTTTGAAGGTCTGATAGAATTCTGAGCTGAAACCATCCTGGCCCTGTTTTGTTTTGTTTTGGATGGGAGACTTTTGATGACAGCTTCTATTTCCTTAGGGGATATAGGGCTATTTACTTTATTTTCCTGATCTTGATTCATCTTTGGTAAATGGAATCTATCAAGAAAATTGTCTATTTAATTTACACTTTCAAATTTTGTTGCATATAGGCTTTTGAAGTAGGATTAAATGATTCCTTGGAATTCCTCAGTGTCTGATATGTCCCCCCTTTCCTTTCTGATTTTGTTGATTTGGACAGTGCCCCTTTGGCTTTTAGTTAGTTTGGCCAAAGTTTTGTCTACCTTGTTGATTTTTTTCAATGAACCAGCTCTTGGTTTCATTGATTCTTTGAATTGTTTTATTTGTTTCTAATGTATTTATGTTAGCCCTGAGTTTGATTATTTCCAGCCATCTACTCCTCTTCTACATGTTTTCTTCTTCTTCTCCTTCTTCAACTTCTTCTTCTTCTTCTTCTTCTTCTTCTTCTTCTTCTTCTTCTTCT
>NW_026592890.1:2619920-2651241 GCF_907164565.1 Psammomys obesus
CTTCTTCTTCTTCTTCTTCTTCTTCTTCTTCTTCTTCTTCTTCTTCTTCTTCTTCTTCTCTTACTTCTTCTTCTAGTGCTTTCAGGTATGGCATTAAGGTGCTTATATGAGATACCTCAAATTTCTTTATGAAGGCACTTAGTGCTATGAACTTTCCTCTTAGCACTGCTTTCACTGTGTCCCATAAATTAGGGTAAGTTCTACCTTCTTTTTCATTAAATTCTAGGAAGTCTTTATTTTTTTTTTAATTTCCTCTCTAATCCAGGTGTCATTGGCTAGAGAGTTGTTCAGTTTCCATGTGCGTGTAGGCTTTTTGTTATTTCTGTTATTGTTGAAGTCTAATTTTAGACCATGGTGATCTGATACGATACAAGGGATTATTTCAATCTTCTTGTATCTGTTGGGGCTTGCTTTGTGCCTGACTATATGGTCACTTTTGGAGAAGGTTCCATGAGATGCTGAGACAAAGGTATACTCTTTTGTGTTTGGGTGAAAGGTTCTGTAGACATCTATTAGGTCCATTTGATTTAAGACCTCTGTAAGTGTCATTATTTCTCTGTTTAGCTTCTGTCTCAATGATCTTTCTTTTGACAAGAGTGGGATGTTGAAGTCTCCCACTATTAAGGTATTGGGATCATTGTGTGATTTGCACTCTTATAAAGTTTCTTTGACAACTGCAGGAGCCCTTCTTTTTGGTGCATAGGTGTTCAGGAGTGTGATGTCCTCCTGGTGGATTTTTCCTTTGATGGGAATGAAGTATCCCTCTCCATCTCTTTTGGTTAATTTTCCTTGAAAGTCTATTTTATTAGCTATTAAGATGGCTACTCCAGCTTGCTTCTTGTGTCCGTTTGCTTGGAAAACATTTTTCCAGCCCTTAACTCTGAGGTAGTATCTCTCTTTGTTGCAGAGGTGTGTTTCTTGAATGCAGCAGAATGTTGGATCCTGTTTCCATACCATTCTGTTAGTCCGTGTATTTTGATTGGAGAATTGAGACCTTTGATGTTAATAGATATTAGTGACCAATGACTGTTAGTTTCTTTTATTGTGGGGTTGGTGGTGATTGTGTGTTTGTGTGTTTGTTTTCTTTTGCTTTTTTAATGTGATGGTGTCTTATCTTGTGTTTTCTAGGGTGTAGTTGATCTTGTTGGGTTGAGGTTTTCTTTCTAGTATCTTTTGTAGGGCTGGATTCTGCATATGTATTGTTTAAATTTAGTTATGCCAGGGAATATTTTTTTTCTCTATCTATGTTGATTGAAAATTTTGCTGGATATAGTGGTCTGGGTTGACATCTGTGATTTCTAAGCTTCTGCATGATAACTGCTCAGTCTCTTCTAGCTTTCACAGTCTCCCTTGAGAAGTCTGTTTTGATTGGTTTGCCATATGTTACTTGGCCTTTTTCCCTTGCTGCTTTTGATATTTTTTTCTTTGTTCTAGATTTAGTGTTTTGATTATTATGTTGCGGGGGGGGGTGTTCTTTTCTGGTCTAGTCTATTTGGTTTTCTGTAGGCCTCTTCTATGTTTATGGACATCTCTTTCTTTTAGTTGGAAATTTTTTCTTAGTAATGCTTACCTTTGTGGTTCCTGATCTTTTCTCTAAGTTCTCCAATTCTAGGGTTTTCTCTGTTTGTGTTTTCTTTATTGATTCTAATTCTGTTTTCATGCCTTGCACCATTTTCTTCACCTGTTTGAATGTGGATTCCTGTCTGTCCATGATGGCCTCTATTATTTTTGTTCATTTCCTCTTTATGTGCCCCGAATAACTGCATAATTATAGATCTAAGTTCATTTTCCTATGTTTCAGCTCCAATAGAACATCTGTTGATTTTAGGCTGAAGCTATGATGTCCTGGTTTTTGTTGCCTGTATTCTTTCCCCGGCCTCTAGCCATCTGTTGTCTGTTGCCTTGACTGATTATTCCTGGAGCCTGTACTGCAGACTGGATCTACCTGTCTCTGGAGGAGTCTTGAGAAATCTCCCCTGGATTCACTGTCCTTGCTGGCTCACTGTTTGTGACCCAAGTAGCTGAGGCACAGGTGGAAAGATCTCTGGGTCTAGAGATGCTGCTTAAGAAGGTTTGAGTCCCAGGCCTGAGGTATCTCTGCTGGGTTCACTGGCTGTGCTGGATGCATTGTTTCTGACACAGGTGGGCCAGAGTGCTTGGGAGCAGGCAGAAAGATCTCCAAATCTAGAGCTGCTCCAGTACTCCACAGGCCTTCTTGGGGAGGAGGACAATAGAACTTGTGTCAGGTGCCTACCTCAGCTCCACTGGGTTCTCTGCGCTGGGCTCGCTGGTTCTGCCCTGTTTGAGCCAGGCTGCTGGGGCACTGCCCGATAGATTTCTTTAGTTAGCGCTGCTTCAGTGTCTCACAGGCTTAAGATGGTGGGGAATGGACCCCAGGACACGAGCTCTGCTGTGTTCACTGTCTGTGCCGTGCTGGCTAATTCTGACCTGGAGTTAACCAGTCAGGAGGGGAGTAGGCAAAATGAAGCTGTGCCTTCCCCACAGTACCAAAATGTATCCCCTTCCGCTGGGCTGAGAGAGTGAGCGCCACTAGCTGCTGTGACCAGGAAGGTGTCCACAGGATGTTGAGTGTGGTCTCCAGGGTTGGAAACAGGAGTCTCTAGTACCCAGAAGGTGTCCAGAGGAGAGTGGGCGCCCAGTTTCGGAGTCTGACCCACAGTACAGGAAGTTTAACTCCACAGGCAGTGAGAGTGAGCACCCAAGGTCAGAGCTGCCTAGCTCTGGTTCCAGGAAGAGATATAAAAGTGGGCTTGGGCGGCGGGTGGCCTAAGCCTACGGGGTCAGAACCCAGAGAGCACTGCCTGTCCTGGAAGGTATCTACAGATGGTGTGTTTGGGTGGGTGGGTGGCCTAAGGCTGTAAGGCAGGAGCCCATGTGCACGCTCTAAGTCCCAGGAAAGTATTCACTGATGGTAGATTCTGGTGGGAGTGAGCTGCCATTGCCCATCCTGGTGGGTTAGGGCGGGTGGTCTTAGGCTGCAGGGTAGAATCCTCCACTCAGCCCCCATGCGCCAGAGAGCTGCTGCATTTTCCAGGAAGGACAGCAGATGGTGGGATTGGGCTGTGGCCGTGGTGGGTGGGAGCCTGGGAATTTTTCCTGGTATTAGCCGGGTGGCCTGAAGATGGGCCTCCAGGTATCCCGTGGATTCTCCTTTCACCTGAGAAACACAGATGTTGAGATTTGGGGTCCACAGCATGGCCTGCTGGTCACCTGCTCTCACTGCTGAGCAGCTGCTCAGATACCCTGCCTGGCTGACGCTGCCATCTTGGATCTGAACCAGTCCTAAGGCACTATTGATAGATGCTGAAAATTTTAGGGGTAGGGCCAAATGGAATGATGTTAAGTCACTGGAGATGTTCCCTGTAGGGTAGCTTGGGCTGGCCCCGTCCTACTCCTCTCTAATTCCCAGCTGTCTTGAAGCTGAGCAGTTTCTTTCACCCCACCATAATGTGCCGCCTCATTACAGCGCAAAGGAAACAGGATGAGACGACCACACCTTGGAAGCTCTGAAAGCACAAACCAAATAAAACTCAGGTTAATTTAAATCAGCCATTTGTCACAACAACAGAAAGCTAAGTAAGATAGAAAATTCTTGCCAGGAGCACTGTCATTGTTGTGCTGTTTCTGAGATGATGTTGAAGAGTCTTTGGGACTGTTTTTTATGATTTTAGTACAGTTTGGAGCTGTGACCCAGGAAAATCCTTGATTGCTGTACAAAGAGCTTAGTGAGTGGTTTAGGCACAAGAGCTTGTAAGGATACAGTACTGATAGGGATGTGGACAGCAGCATATGTTTATGGTGTTTTGATGGAAGTGGGATTATATTAGGAATGTGAGTGACATGGATTTTTGCTGCATTATGTTCATTTTCTAAGAGTTTGTGTGAATTGTAGGAATAAGTAAATCTGACAGTAAAAAATGCCTACACAGCATTTAAGTTATGACATGAGTATTGCTGGATGCTTTTAGTCACATTTACAGAATAACTAAGAAGCACTGGAGACTATGGTGAAGCAAAGTTGCCAGTCTGGCCAGAGCAGGAGATGCCTATTAAAGAGGAGGCACTTGCTAAACCCATTAGCTCCATGCATAAGAAGTCAATCACTGGGCACCAAGATTTTAGAACAGATACAGTAGGTACCTCAGCAACTGATAAGATCCCATCCATCACAGCCTCAAAGTTTTAAAACTGTGTCTATTTTCAAAGACTTTTCTTTGAGTGGAGTCTTAATGTAGCCGTAGACTTGCATACAGAACCTTCACCCCCAAGGTCATACGGTGCCAGCCCCCCACCAAAGCCTCAAGCTGCTCATGGCAGCTGTAAACCATAGTATTCTCGTTTTGTTAACTCAGAATACAAGAGGTATAAGATGAGGGAAGCCCTCAACATACATTCCTAAAACATTGTGTAGAGGAGTTGGAGTCTCTGCAAATAGCTCCTGCCAGACCAATGTGCAGAAGTTGTAAGACTGATGTGAAAGCTGCATTGGAGACTAGAAGAAGAAAGAGATGCACTTTTCTCCCTAAAGGGGAGTGCTTGTCAACTGAAACTGATAGTAGCAGGCGTTCAGCCCAGGAGAGACAACGTGACATGAGGCCCTCAAGGTCATAACATCAGGGCTATCTCAGCCCACAGAAGTCATTCAGCTACAACACGCACAGGCAGCCAAACAGAAACACGATTTAAATTTTTGCTGTGTGCTTTTATTCTTGCACTGGGTTGACTGTGCCTTGCTATTTTCCTGGTATTTCCTTTTGGAACAAAATCGTTTATCTTGTGGCACAGTGTGTTGGATGTATGTAACTTTATCTTTTACTAATAGCTCATAGCTGAGTTTGTCTTGTGTCCCTAAGAAGACTTAGGATTTTGACATTTTGGGGAATAGTATTACTAACAGGACTTTGGGGACTCTTAGAGCAGAACCCACATGAATTTTGTATTGTGAAGTGAGCATTACTCTTGGGGCCAAAGTCAAGATGCTGTAACTTGAATTTTGAGTTACCCATACCCATGCCATTGAAAACTTAGTTCCCAGCTTGTGGAGTCAGTGGTAGATGGTGAAACCTTTAGATATGTGGCATTGAGAAAGGAGTTAGACTACTGGGGTGTCTAGTTCAGAATCTCTATTTTGTTATTTACTCTGTAGCCAGCATGAGATGAACATCTTCCTCAGCCATCTGGTCAACCTGTAAGGCAGTAATTTACGGCAGTCCCCAAAGCAACACGGCCAACTGGTCATTGACTAAAACTTTGTGAGCCAGCATCAGCCTTTCCTCTTTTGAAGTTGAATTTTGTGATCGCAGTGAAAAACTGATGAATACATAGTAGAAATCTGACCCTGGCTGACTAGGCAACTCACCTCATCATAGGCTGAACTCTTCCTCTCAGAAAGCTATGGCGCTTAAACCTAGAGGCACGATTGCTTCTTATGCATCTGCTTGAGACATTAGTTGATTTTTAAAATTGACTTTTCTCTTGCCGATTTGCTTTCTGTTATAAGGAGAACCTGTAGGAAGGAATGTGGAGGAGAAAAGAGGGTAAGGATGAAGGAGGAAGGAAAAGGGAGGAAAGAAGAATCACCTCTTCCTTTAGAGTACATTTTAATACTTTCAGATGAAAAATTATTGTGAATTACTATTTTATACCATTAGATATAATAGCTATTTCCAGTATAAATAACAGCATGTACTAATAGATACTCATTACTGGCCTTTGTGTTTCTTTAAGATCCATTATTTTATACTAAAAACAATATTTAACATAACTGTTTTTGGGTCTGACAGTTTCTCGCTTTCTAATGTGTAAGCCGAGAGTTGGCACTGTACCATTTAACTCTCAGTTTAAGATTCTTTTTCCTTTTTTTTTTCCCAATGGCTCACATTTTTTTTTATTTTATTAATTACACTTTATTCATTTTGTATCCCCCCATAAGCCCCTCCCTCCTCCCCTCCCGATCCCACCCTCCCTCCCCTTTCTGCATGCATGCCACTCCCCAAGTCCACTGATAGGGGAGGTTCTCCTCTCCTTTCTGATCTTAGTCTATCAGTTCTCATCAAAAGTGGCTGCATTGTCCTCTACCGTGGCCTGGTAAGGCTGCTCCCCACTCAGGGGGAGGTGATCAATGAGCAGGCCGATCAGATTATGTCAGAGGCAGTCCCTCTTTCCATTATTATGTAACCCACTTGGACACTGAACTGCCATGGGCTACACCTGTGCAGGGGTTCCAGGTCATCTCCACGAATAGTCCTTGGTTGGAGTATGGGTCTCTGGGAAGTTCCCTGTGTTCAAATTATCTTGTTCTGTTGCTCTGCTTGTGGGGTTCCCATCCCCTCCAGCTCTTACTATTTCCCACTTCTTACATAAAATTCCATTATGTGTTTGCTTCTGCCCTTGAACAGAGATAAAATTCTCAATTTTTCCTCTGGTTGCTATTTGTTTCATCTGCATGTGTTTACTTTAGATGAGTCATTATGCAGACTTGAGCTTGACACATCTTCAATGTGTCAGTGAGTATAAAAGAAAAAAATCTATTGTATTTTTAAAAATATATTTTGGAGGTGTTCTCTTTTTTCCTTATTCATTTTTTAAATTTTGGCAGAAATAAAAGGTTGTAAGAAAAAGGGATATAATCCACTTTGTTTTGGTGTAAAATAGAATTTTTTTTTTCAAATTCTTGAGTAAAACAAGGAATGTATTTGTCTTGAAGTTATCTTTGGTTTGCTTATGAACTCATTTAGATTGATGGAGGAAAACTTTGGAAATAAGAAAAAATAAATAAGTAAAAACCCAGGAGCATAATGGAAATCTTCCATTTGTTACAAAATGAACCACATTTTTCTCAAACACTTAAAAGAAGTTTCAAGCACTTGCAATATGTTATTAGCTTTGTTGCTCTTTTACTGCTACTCCGTCTTGAAAGAAAATGAGAAATCCCGTTCTCTTCTCTTCTGATATTCTAAAACATCAAGAGATCTCCAATAAAGCATCTTATGCAGGATTTATCAAAAGGCTAGTAGGTAAAGGTGTTTTCAAAAATTAAAAATAAAATGTCTTGACATCATATTATTTATGTTGGACTTAAAGATAAATCTTGTAATTACTGTGAAGCTAAGTCACTCTCTAATCAGTATTTTATGAGCAGTTAACTGTATCATTCATCTACCTGAGGTACATTATAAATAGTTTTTCTCCCTCCAGCATTTCTTCATAATTTTAAAACAAGCTTTCTTTATAACTATTAATGCAATTGCACATTCACAATCTTTTAAATTATACATCCAAGTGCATTTCTTATTTTTCTAAAAAATTAAACATACCTTTCAATAATAGTTTGTAATAAGTTTAACTCCATTTTTATTACTAAAATTATTAGATGCAATAAGCCTACATTAAGGGATTTCAGTTATAATTATGTTACTATAGTCCAGAGGAATTATTCATATCCCTGAGCTATATTTTATGAGAAACAGTTTAATTTAAAAATGTGTGGCAAGATTCATATTCTCATGGAAGAGTCAATGATTTGTCATCAAAGATTTATAATAGATGGTGTCTTAGTTACTTTTCTACTGCTGAGAAATGACACCAACTTATAGAAGAAAGAGTCAGTTGAGGGCTTATAGTTCCAGAATGTTAAAATCCATGATTATCATGGTGGGAAGCATGGCAGCAGAGAAGCAAGCATGGATCTGGATCAGTAGCTGAGAGTTCAGAACCTTATTTGCAAGTGAGAGACAGAAGGAGAGACACTGGGAACAGTGTGAGCTTTTGAAACCCAATGACTCAACTCCTCCAACAAGGCTCCACCTCCTAATCCTTCCCAAACAGTTCCGCTAACTGAAGGTGAAGCCTTCAAACATATGAGCCTATGGGTATATTCTCATTCAATCATCACAGTGGATAACAATAAATTACTTAGTAATTATTATTTTCTTTTTAATATTGTTGATACTATATAGGCTAGAAGACAAGTTGGGGGAGTCTGCTTTTTCCTTACAGCGTGTAGGACCTGGAGATTAAACTTATTTTCTTAGACTGGATAGCAAGCACCTTTACCCACTGAGCCATACAACTGGCCCTTTAGTACCATATTTTATTTTAATATTCTTTTGACGAGTATACACAATAATGTTGCATAGTCTCTTCATTCTCTCTCTTTTTGATTCCATTTCAGTAATGAGTTTTCTTTTGTTATTTGAAAGGTAATTCTTGAATAATTTCATGTCTTTCACCATGAATAACAAATAATATTACTGTTATAACGGATGATGTCATGGCTGATTGAAACCTGTTTCTCTTAAACAGCATAGATATTGTCTCTGAAGCTCCAGAGCTCTATTTGGTAAACACATGTGTATCATGACTGTAGACATACGACATGATATGCAATGGAACCTTGAAACACTATTGTTTTTCAGTGTCTGACAGAGGGAGTCAATGTCAATGAAAAACATCTAAATCAGTGAGAAGAACGAAATGTGAATGAGAGATTTAGGGCATGGAAGAAGGGGGCAGAGGCAGGAGAGCTGCCTTGCTTGTTTTACAGTGAGTAGATTCTAAAAACTTTGAGAAAAAAAGAGATAATTTATACAAGTTAGCGGCTAGGCAGTTTTAGAAATCAAGAACTATTCATTGAAGCTTTTCCATTGGAGATGGTAGACAATGCTTGTAAACGCAGCACCTGAGAGGCTCTTGGGATCCAGAGATGGGGGATCCCTGAAACGTACTGGTTAGCTAGATCATCCAAAGTTCAGTGCTGTAGGTTCCAGTGAGAGGCTCTGCCTCAGTACATAAAATGGCAAGGAACTGAGGAAGACCCCTCTGTCAATTGATGAACACATACATGCACATAAATAGACATGCACACATGCATGAGTACCATATACATACACACGTGCAAAAACTATGACATAGTCTTAGAGTATACAGGGTTTGTGATTCTTTTCCGCATTGGGAGAGAAAAATCATTTTAAACTTGTAGATGTATATTTTAAGACAGAGTTAGAGACATCAATGGGCTTGGTAACATGCAGTTTTTATCTAACTGTTTATTTCGGAGACTCAAAGCATCCCAGAAAACCTGCTATTCAATTATTACGCTTTGTCGAATTTTATGGGCTTGACTTACATTTTTTCTTGGGTTAGAATTTCTGTCGCTTATGAATGCAAATACCAATGTTAAACATGCCATTTAAGAAACCTGAAGTACATGGGGCTATTGTCCCGACAGTGCAAATGACTTAATAATCAAAGAAATACTTTGGAACACATAATTGGAGGACATAAAATAACTTTTTTTTTTTTTTTTTTTGTCTAATAAGGCAAAACCTTAGTGGAAACATGAAATAATTGGTTAACTCTAACAAACAAATCTAAAAATACACATCCAATTTGGATGTATACCACTAAAGCGGCAGAGTGGGTTTTAGACTGGAATGTGTTATCTGGGAACTGTTTCAAACTTTTAATAAACACATTCTTAATAATCTGAGCCATCAATTCCAAAGTTAGTTTTGAAACAATTTGGTGATTCCCCTTGGGTCTCAAAACCTAGGGTACCTCTCCTTGGCCCTTGATTTTACCCTCTGGTCACATATTATACCCTCTGGGTTTCCTCCTCTAGTTAGCAGAGAAATGATTTTATCATTATGGTTTTATAACATTAATCTTGTAATCCAGCAGTTTTCTTTAACTAATTTTAAATGTGGACCCATTTAATCTGCACTGTAGTATATTTTGCTAGCATCAGGGGCTCAATAGCTTTGTACGTTTCCATGCATATCATGGGAGTCTTCCTTTTAGACAAATTTCTTCTTATATCTCCTTTTGAAAATGCAAATGCACTTTACAATTCCCAAGGGAAAGTGAAATAGATGGATATCTTTGCAAGGCCACCTAATTTTATTAGATCATTGTAGTTGGATATCAAAATCAGGAACACAACACAAGAAAAAATTCATGTAATCATGTCTCCAATAAATAATAATGCAAAATTACAATTAAAATACTAAATAATTTAATAAAACTGTGAAAAAGCAATGCATCATAATCAGGAAAAATAAATTCCAGCCATTTATTATTCACAGTCAGATAATTATATTTTACTATATCAAACTGCTAAACTAAATATGTAAACAAAATTACTTTGCCAATATCTGTATAGAACATTTGATAAAGCTGAATGTTTTTTTTTTTTTTTTAAAGATAAAAACCCCTCTTAGTTGCTTGGAAATAAATAGAAACTACTAAAGTTAAGTTTTACTGATGTACATGCTTAATCAAGACTCTTTTGTTAAATTTCCTTAATGTAAAGAAAATGGGAAAGTATACTGACTATCAGCATTATTGTTTCATATCAGTTAGGAATTTCTGCTTATTGCTGTGAAGAAACAAAACATGGGGCAAAGATTCAAAGGGGAAGATGAAAATGCCAAAATAACATATGTGACAATCAGTTGATATTCTGCTTAAGTAATGAGAATCCATTGTGACCTCCAAATGCAAAGTCAACATAATTATTTTAAGATGTGTCAAGATCAAGACAACAAAGAAGACAACATTATTCCATTCACATTAATAGGAGCTGCAAATCACTGGGCAGTTAACAAAGACATGTTAGCAGTAGAAAGCGGTTAACCAGGGCGTGTTAGTAGTGTTTGGATGAAAGTTTAAGTCTCAGTTCTTCATCCTGCGTGGCTTCAGAGACTGTCTTTGCTGGGAAGAAAAGGGGATGAAGAGAAGTCAGACACATAGGAAAAGCTGGGAGCTGGCGGAATGGCTCTTTGATGAGGAAGCCACAGGGCCTCGAAGCTCTCCATGTTTAGTATATACAGTTGAACAGGTAGGAAGCAGTTCTGCAAAGAACTAAATCAAAGAGGCAGGCTTAGCTGATCCCACTCGGAGCAGTCTCTGCAGGGGAGACGTCTTCAGCCTGTAAATATTTGGGGGAAGAAAGCCACGGTGGATATTTTCTGCATACTTACCAGTGTCCACACGTGGACCAGGAGGGAAGGTGTTGCTATTTCCTGAGCTTCGCTGTAGAAATCCTGGGCCTTTCTTATGCGTGTAAGGCATCAGGGTCCTTGGCATGGTGGTGCTGAGCCCACACCAATAGCATTCATTCATTCATACATTCAGGACTTCATTCACTCAGAACTTCTCTTCTTTTTAACTACCACACCTTTTATTAAGGAACTGGAAAGAAAATTGTATGGATTGGCACTCCACTTCTCAGACAAAAATACTTAATGTTACAAAAATAAAATTATCTTTAAATGTCTTTAATCTGTAAATCCATAATCTAGTATTCTAAATATGGTCGAGTTTTTGAAGAAGTTATTAAAGCAATACATAATGAAAGAATATACGTCCGCAAGTTGCTTAGTAAACTTTACTAAGAAATGGGAGTTGAGAAGAGTTTCCTTGCTAGATATTTACACCCTGAAAAGTCATAGCAACTGAAGAAGAATGCATTTCATGGTGTTTGTGTGCACAGCACAAACCGGCATGCACATGTGACATGCTATCCCAAACCCACAGCAGAAAGAAAGACGCCACCATCAACTAAAATTACATGGAAATGACTACACAGTGAAATTAAGAAATTAGTTCACTTTAGGTAAGAAAGTAAATGGACTGTAATTGAAGACGGACCTCAAAACAAGAAAAATGTGTTAACTGTAAAACCCTAAGGAAAGTCGTGTAAGGACTATGAGAGCAACTGAAGAGGCTGCCGTTCTTCCTAGGCACAAGGAAGGACTTGAAAAACACAGAAGTCAAAACATTTAAGCTGAAAGTTTGCTGTGGTTTCTGGGCCCCAGAGAAGACACGTATAGACTTAGAAGACAGAAGACTGACTTGAGGACCATCACCATGTCCGAGAAGCAAGGAGCTGTATAAGCCCCTCAGGAGGAAGTCTGTGGCATCCACAGAAGATAAGGCAATCAGGGAAAGGAAGCTGGGAACAGACAACACGCCCGTATGGAGGTGATCCAGGGTCAATTGTGAAATAGGTCAATAAAAGTCAGTTATCTCATATCTGTTTGTAGATGATGAGAACAGTCACATGTCACATGTATTTGCAGATCAAGCACAGCAATTAGAAGTCTTCTGGCTGATCACTGAGCTGGTCAGGCCCTTTGGGGAATTCTGAAATTTTTTGCAGTCTTGATCTGGTTCTCATGTGCTGCATAGCATATTGACACTTTTATATTATATCTAAAATAATTAATTCATTAGAACATTCCTTTTTGATCCCAATGGAAACCAAGAAATCCTGCCTAACTCAATGGAAGTCAATGGATTAACTCAATATTCCTAATTTCTGTTACCATAAACATACTTGGTTGGTTTTGGTGACTCATAGGTGACAAGAGGACTGAGTCAGAGAATCTGCCAACTGACAAAATAAATTATAACTGTCCTTGCCACAGAGAAGGACATGAGATTTATTTGTTTTTTGATCATGCATATAAATACTTATGTCATAATCCTTATAGTATGAGGCAGTTTAAATAGTATTTTTAATAATGCTGATTTAAATTGTGAGACATTTTCTTATGAGAGAAAAAAACTGTTGTAAGGAAATGGAGTTGAATGGCTTTGAGATAAACTCCCCTGGACACAAGAGTAGATTAGTAAACAGTTAAAAATTATGAGGCGTGTTTATTTCCCAGGGGGTCAAAGAAATAAATCAGTTCTATCCCTCAGTTCTGCTCAGGACACAACAGCTTCCAAGTTATTACTTGTCTGGGAAAGGCAGGGACCTTTGTTCTGTCACATTTGCGTTAGTTCTTTGTTTTGTTTTAAGACAAGGTCTCATGTATCCTAGGGTGACTTGTACTCACTGTGTAGCTGAGGATGACCAGGGACTTCTGGTCCTCCATCCTCTACCTCCTGAGAGCTGGGATTACCAGCCTCACCACCATGCCCAAGCAAGAGCGCTTCCAACAGAGCCACCTCTTCATCCTATATTCTGGTGAGAAACTCAGATGTTTCCGTTTCATTAAAAACAATGGTTCCTAGCCGTGCTGAGGAAAGACCACCATCTCCATTTAAGGTGCTGGAGCACAACTTGGAGCAGACAGACATGCTCAGTTGAGGAGCCTTCTTGAGATGGTGTCGACGGGGAAGCCATCATGAGCAGCTTTCCTTACAGTCTCCTGAGATCTGTGAGGTGAGCGAAGTCTTTGATTTCTCACGAGCTGTTAAGTAGGAATACCTGAATGATGCACACAGCAGAGGAAGGAGCCTGCTTCCTCAGGGTTCATCAAACAGAATCTTTTTGTGTGTCCTTTCCTTCCTCTGGTTTTAATTGAGCATAATACATAATTTCTATACAGAATATCTAGTCTACTCCACTTTTCATATGTAAGTGGTCTTTCAGGGTTTCAGCATTCAGTCATGACTAATAAATGTCATTTCAAATGACAATTTGCCTGTCACAGTTAAAGTGGGGTCTTAGGACAGTGTGCTCACAGATCCTGCCTCAGACCTCATGTATCAGTGGGTATCATTCACCTCATTACCTTTAGGTCATAGCTACCGTGTGCACTGCATTCGTGATAATGTTGAACAAACTGCTGAAGGATCAATAATGGCTACGAAAAAATCCAAATCAAAACCTAATTTTACTTTTGCATGTTCTTCTTCAGGCCCTGACCAGTTCTCTATGGAAACCACCCAATACTCACCTGAAGAAAATATCTCTCCTCCCCTCCTTTCCTTCCTCCCTTTTCTTTGTAGGAAGGGTATACTGGCAGTATATTTTCCTTATTTTGCCTGAGAACTTTCTTGGTTCATTAATTTTCTTAAAAAAAAAAACAACAACTTTTTTTTTTTTATGTGATAAATTCATGGGACACAGAAGTCTAGACTGGTAGTAGTTTTCATCCCACAAATTTGAAATGTCATTCTGTTCTGTTCTTGATTGCTTGATGTCTGAAGAAAAGTCCAACACGATTCTGGTTTTTCTTCATTAGTGAGGAGTTGTCTCTTCCTCCGTCACCTCCTTCTATCATGCTCTCTACCTCAGATATACATATACGCAGGTAGAATTTTGCCGGCCTTTACACCATTCTGTGTTCTCTGAGAGTCCTGCATCTCCAGTGGTGTCTGACATTAATTTTGGGAAATGCCCTCTGTTAATACTTATGAACACATCCAGACTCTCATTTTTCCTACCAACATTCCCATGTGGTGTATGGAGTTTCTTTTGTATTCATTCCACAGTTCATTCATGAATATTCCTATTTTGAATTTTGTTTGGCCTTCTTTATCTACTTTGGATTTCAATGAGAAGTTCCTGGCATTTCTTCATCCATGCCTGGTCTAGGAAGGGGGTTTTTCATGGGGCTTCTTCATTTCTGGCACTATGACCTGGGGTTCTCGTGTTGCCTTTCATCCTTTCCTGGCGTTTCAGTGTCTTTTTCTGGTTTGGTTCCTGTACATTGTGTACTTTTCTTCCTGCTAGAGCCCTTAGTGCACAATCATTCTTATTTTAAACTCCCAGTCCCATAACTTCAAAATCTGCCATAGCTGAGCTTGGTCCTGATGATTGCTTTATCTCCTCTGACTCTACTCTTTGCTTCTTTGCCAGTCTCATACATTCTCGTTGAAAGCGAGACATGATTCATGGGATAAAAGCAAACGAAATGGGCATGCTGTTATTGTAAGGCTGTTTATGTGGCCAGCGGGAGTCTGTGGTTAATGCTGAGTAGCTCTAGTCAGAGGTTTCAATTTCCTCTGGTGTCCTTGTTGTTGCTTCTCTTCTTGATATTGCACTTTCCTGGGGTCTCTTTAAGCAGGATATGAGCTCACAATGCTTTTTTCTTTAATCTCCACTATTGCTGTCCTGATGAGCAGACAGGAAGTGACTTGCCCCTCCATTCTGGAACTAAGTCTCATCGTCTTCCAGTGAGTCTGTTGGGTATGGATAGTAACTGATATGTGACCCTGTGAAAGTGTCGTTTGAACCCCCCAAAAGGGTCGCGACCACTGATCCATATGGTGCTTAGGTTGACTTTTTCTCCTTTCCCAGGTTACTTGTGCTCTAGATAAACCCCAACCAATGGGTACTGGCAAGATACTAAGGGGTTGCTTTGATAAGGGCAGCAAAAGAGTGGGCTTTGTTTCAGAATGGACGGTTCTCCCCAATGCTGGAAGTTTTAGGGGATGTTTCTCTTTCTCTCTGGTCTTCACTGTGAGAACCTGTAGGCTCTAGAAGGGAATTTCTCAAGAGTATGGTGTCCCGAGACTGGGCCCAGTTAGAATCCTTAGCTCAGGCTCTGCCCCCAAGTTTTCAGGAGACCATCAGTTATAGCTGTTCTTGCCCAGGTTTCTGCTGCAGACTCCAGGCTCTGACTCCTGTGACTGCTGTCCTGTCTCCTTGTCACCTGTCTACTTCTCCGGGAGTGGTTTTCCTCAGGAACTCAACTCTCTGCTGGGTCTAGGAAGAGTTGCGGGTGTCAGTTGATTGGGTTATTTTCCTGTTATGAGGATATGAGTAAGGACTTTCCTAAAGCTAAGAAATGGCAAACTACAAACTCAGTGTCTTCTATAGAGAGTGGTAGTAGCCAAGCTTTTGGGGTCTCAGTGAGCGATGGTTGCTACCGGAGGCTGGGATTTGGGCTCTCTCTGTTTAGAAAGTCACTTGTACATTTCTCTTTCTATTTACTCATTAGAAACAGGAGTTCATATAGCATTTCAAATTCTAGGATAAAAATATGTTATTAAAATGACCCTTTTGTGTGCATTTTTGCTCATTTCACAATGAAAACATATCTATAGGCGTGTATTACTTTAAGCACTTGTCTATGTGGAAGAATGTACCTCAGCTGGCTTCAAAATTCATATCATTCTGGAAAATTAACCTGTTAGAATTCAGGGTCTGGTTTTGTTTTTAGTTTTAAACCGAGGTTGTCAGTAGAAGTCAGGGAGACTGGAGACGCTTTGGGGTCAATGAAATGACAACATGGCTGTAAGTTTTTATAGTTTTAGGAGAACTCACAGAAGAGCGTGCTCATATAAGTATAATTCTCCTTGTGTCCTCTTTACATGCTGTCATTTCTCATGCTTCTGGGTCTTTCATACATGTTCCTGTAATTAATTATATGGCCTTCTACTACAAGTAGTGCTTGTATAAATGAGCATTTTTTAGACGAATTTTATTTTCATTCATAAAAAGCAGAGCATGGCAATCTTGGCATCTGGCTTCGTTATTAATTGAACGACAGATTATGGAAATCACAGACTATCCTCCATCCTTTATAATCTGCACAGTATGCCTGTTGAATCAAGTTCTGTCCTCACTGTGGGCACTCTACTGTGCCCTGGCCAATGTGTTGTCTATGTGCATTGCTGTTTGGCTGCGGGTCGGATCTTCAAGGCAAACCCCTGTAGATGTGATGAGCAGACACGATTTTTCCTGTTCCAGCATGGCTGCTCCACCGTCATGCCTGAAAACACATTTCCCACCGCCTCCTAAACTTCCATCACACGGTTATGTTTTCACCAATTTCACACGTGAGAAATGGTCCCTCAACATATATTCAGAAGCATTTTTTTTCCAGTTCTGAGCTAGACTTGATATTTTTCATGGGCCCATGAGTCACTTTAATATTTTTCTCTTGTGAGTTTACCACTCCTGTGTTTAGCCTGTTTTTCTCCATGTTTTAAAGCTTTAATTTTATGTGCTACTATATTTCATTTTAATATTTGCTTTTTTCTGGGCAATTTTATACATGCATATGATGAATTTAGTCTTTTTGCCCCCATTACATCCTTCTTTTCTCTTTTTTTTTCCCCTGAAATACTTTTTTCTCCCATGAGGACTCCTTCCTACTTCCGTGTCTTTGTATGTGTGAACACCTGAGGTTAGTTGGGGTTACTTGCATGAGCATGGGTGGGAAGTCATTTGCTGACCCATGGCTTATTTTCTCTCTCATCTTCAGAAAGAGCGTTCTTATGTATCTGTGGATGGTGCTCACAAACACGTAGGACAGGGCTAATGGCACTGTTTGTCTCACTTTTCAGTTTATTATGTTTATTGATATGGAAGCAATTTTCTTTTTTTGTAATCAAACTCATCAATTTTCTGCATATCTGAATTTTGAGCCATCACAGGGAGAGCAGTCTGAGCATGTAGGTTACAGAGACATTCAGACGTAATAACTTGAACCTTGTGTGGTTTATTTCTTTCATTGTTTGCTTTTATACTCCATCACCAACAAGCTTGAATGTTACTGCTCTACAGGAGTTGAAGTATGAATCTAATTTTTGTAAATGGCCAATGCACTGTCAGCACTATATTTATTAGGTAGGTTTTATTTTCAAATATCTGAAGATTGATTATTGGAAGAGAAAAGAACAGGTATATTGAAAGATGGATGTTGGGAGATAATGATGTCTAAGCTTAATCATTTGATAGCAGGCAAAATGTGATTGCTTTTAGCTTTTATTAATTACCTGGGCTTATATTGATGTTGGAGTAAAAATTAGAGAAGAGAGTAATGTGACATTCAAAATGTGACATATTATAAAACTGATTGACTTCTAGCTATTATGAATAGAGCTTCTATGGACATGGTTGAGCAAATGTCCTTTTTGTATAGTTGAGCATATTTTGGAAATATGCCTGGGCATGATTATAGCTGAACCTTGAGGAAGCACTATTCTCAATTTTCTGAGAAAGCACTAGATTGATTTCCAAAGTAGTTGTACAAGTTTACATTCTCACCAGCAATGGAGGAGGGATCTCCTTTCTCCACATCCTAACCAGCATGTATTGTCACTTGATTTTTTGATCTTAGACATTCTGATCTGTGTAAGGTGAAATCTCAGGGTTATTTTAATTTACATTTCCCTGATGACTAAGGACATCGAACATTTCTTTAAATGTTTCTCTGTCATTCAGTATTCCTCTATTGAGAATTCTCTGTTTAGTTCTGTACCCCATTTTTTAATTGAATTATTTGCTTTGTTAGTATATAACTTCTTATGTTCTTTATATATTCTGGATATTAGCCCTCTGTCAGATGTAGGTTTGGAGAAGATCCTTTCCCAATCTGTAGGCAGACGTTTTGTTCTGATGACAGTGTCCTTTGCTGTACAGAAGCTTTTCAATTTCATGAGGTCCCATTTATTGGTTGTGAACTCCAGCAGTGCACAGATGGGGTAGATGTTGGGGTGCGCCAACTGAAAGCCTTGGATCTGGGCCTGGGAAGTATCTGAGTTTGTCATCCCACAAGATCTCTTACTCATGCCACCAGGACCAGGCCTTCTGCTCTTGAAGTGAATTTTTAACTATGAGACATTTTTATTTGCATAAAAGTTTTAACACTGTGAAGAAAAGTATGCTGCATGTAAGGGCTTACGCTATTGTAAAGCAGACCATCTCTTGATGAATCACATTTGTGAATCATGATTAGTAAATAAAAGATTGTCAAAGCTATATAAAAATGTACAGGTTGCCTTCTATTTAAAAGTAAAATAAAAAAAAATCTAAAAATGAAAAACAGCTATTTGAAGGTATATACTTCTGGGAAAATGAAGAAAAAGTAGCTCTTATTTTTCTTTTTAAATATAATTACTCGATTGCTATGGATAAATTTAACATGAACACCAACTTAAACTTTGGGCAATACTTTGAATAAGAATGTGAAAATATTAAAAATCTTTATTATGGGTCTGGAGAGTTGACTCAGTGGCTAACAGCACCTGTTGCTCTTGTGGAGGACCTGGGTTCAGTTCCCAGCATCCACAGGCATCTGTAACAGCGGCCCCAGGGGATTTGGAGCTCTATTGTGACCTCCAGGGCCACTGACTGAGCATGGAAGTGATGCCATTACATTGCATTCTTAGGATATTTATATAGGATATTTATAAAATAGTATGACAATTTTATCAAATTTTTCATTATCCCTTGAAAATGAGGAACACAGAGTTAATGGGCTTGCTAGAATTCTTCACGCAACATTTATACCGGATTATGCAAATAGCACTTTTCATAAAAACCAGGAAGTAGAAACAACTCAAGTGGTTCAACTGCATAAGGCATGATAAAAACATGTCATTCAAATACATGAGAATATTATTCAGCAATAAAAACAAAGTACAGGTATGATCTTTTAGACAGACCTTGTGAACATTATGGTAAAAAAAGGTCACTTTCAAAGGCCACATAAAATTTATTCAATGTATTTCGTGCTTTGTTAAGAAAAAAACCAAATCATGCAGATGGAATATAAGTAGTTATCAAAGGGTAGGGGAGGCACACTCATAGTTATAATGCTGGATAAATACATAAATGTGTACCTGTGTGCATATACATACATAGGTTTATACATAGAGTTTCCATATCCACATGCATATATGTATCTTTTATATATCTGAAATATTTACTTTAGAACATTTTATCACACAAACATATATATGCACCTAAGTGTTTATATTTCTATTTGTCTTTATATATCACACTTAAAAATATGTTTAGTTTGTATACATATATATTTTGTTAGTGTGATAAAAATGTTCTAAATTTAGGTGATGTCAATTGATTACATGACTCTGGGAGTGTAAAATATCCTACTAAGTTATATAGTACATAAGAATAATTTATGTGCTGTTAAGTGTATCCAATAAATTTTATCATAAAATAATATATTTTATAATAAAATAAACAGTAGAGATCAAATTTTTAGTTGAAGACATGGACTATTATTCAAATAAGAAGCAAATGGAACTTCAAAGAAGGAAACTATACATGTTGAAATTTAAAGAACTCCTGATGGTACTAACGGATTTGATTCAGGAGATAAATGAGTGTATTCAAAGAAATAACTAAAGGAGCCATACACATTAAAGTATTCCTAAAAATATCCTGAATATAGGAATACAGTATTAGAAATTTCTGAGATAAATTCACTCATTTTAGTATACATGTAACTGAAGTCCTACCTCATTCCCCAACGTTGGTTGGTATAAATTTAAAAACTAAAGATTGACACATTTTAAAATATTTAAGATTTAGTAAAAATGAATGTCTTGTATATGTATGGTTACTTACTTACACTTGTGAGTGTCGCTGATATGGGTGCACATTATTTCAGCACAGATAGAGACAGTAAACAAGAACAAAAAGCCAAAACAATAGAAAAGTGCAATACAGAACATCACAGTCATTATTTCAGCCAAAATTATAGCACACATTTCCTACATAGAATATTTGACTGTTTAAAACAAAAATAATATACCAGTATCTGTAGTAAAACAAAACTAATAAAACAATATTTGTAGTCCACATGAAAAGCTAATAATAATGTAAAATTATTGTAAAATGTAAAAATAATAATGATGTAAAATTACATGTAAATGTAATATCAAAGATCAGGCTGTGTCAGGGAGTGGGATATTCCAGAAGCAATATGACATAGTTTTGAATATTGTGCTTTGTAGACAATGCAAAATCACTTGCAGACAAGGCTATGGTAACTTGGACAGACATGCTATGAAGGCTAAATGTTACCTGAAAGCACACAGCAAAAAGTGTAAACTAGTGCAGTCACTTTGGAAATACCCCTGGAGCATATTCTCGAAGAACTGTGTCCTATTACAGCGTCCGATGCCTCCATGGCATTGCTGCTTCACTCACAGAAGCTCACGAGGGGGAACAGCCTAGATGACCATCCACTGGTGAGTGGATAATGACAGTGTGGTATCCCCCCCCAAAAAAAAAGGAAGAAGAAGAAAGCGTACTATATAGACACAATGGAATTTATTCCACTGTAAAGAGATGCGAAGTTTGCAGAGTGATACACGGAACTTAAATTGTGCTGAGTGACGTTGCCCAGGCCTGGGAGGACAAATGCCACGTGTACTCTCTCAAGTGTGGATCCTGGTTTTGACTTTTTAGTTTAGTTTATTTGCTCTAGAAGTCCTGAGGATCCATGAAACTAGAAAGAAGACACTGAGAAAGAGAGTTGGCGTAAGGAGTTGGGGACAGTAGATTGCAGGTGAATGGAAAGTAGAGAGCAAGAACACTATGGGTATAAAGATCTAAGCAGAGAAAGGGGGTTCCAAGAAATGAGGGAATGGAGACTTAATTAAAATGGAGGCTTGTGAAAAACTCACAGAGAGAGCTTACTCTTTTGTAACTTCATTAAGAATACAGAAAAGAGGTTGAAAGGTGCTATTCTGCATAGAGAGTTGGTACTCTTCCTGGGAGCAGGAGTTACTAAGAAAAATTCCAAGTGTTAGGAGTAGAATGACACGATAGGAGTGCTTGGTCAGTGAAACCTCAGAGCTGCCCCCCATTACAGTCCTTGCCAGTCCTCTTGATTGCTTCCCAGAACTTGAGGATGAGAGCCTATTGCTGAAGACAACACATCCTTTGGATACAAGATACACAGAGATGGATCTAGAAATTCTGGTTTTCTAGCTAACTCTCAAAGTCTAGATGTGATGCAAGCTGCTGGTGAAAAAAAAATTAACAGGATTGTCCAGTTGTGAACCCTAAAAACCTCCATTGCAACCACATAGGCAAAATTTGCTCACTTATGATTGTTATGGGGGCAACTAGCCACCCTCTGGTTGGATTTGAGGGCTACTTCACATGAGGGATTCCATGTCTTGTATGGTAAGTCTTATCAAAAACCCATTCCTGTGGAGCTCATAGGCTGAGTGGTTGGTGGTGGAGACCTTGCTAGTGTTGTTTAACTAAACTGACATAGCATCAAACTGCCTTTTAAATATCTGTGTGCACATCCATAGACAAATGCTAGCCCGGGCCTTATTCAGAGAAGCCTCTCTTTGCAGTTAACTGCAGTGAGTGCAGAAAATCAGGGCTATTCAAGATGCTGAGAATACACAAGGACCAAATATATCTGGGCACAGGGGTCTTTTCTGAGGCTGGTTCTCCAACCAAGGACCATGCATGGAGATAACCTAGAACCCCTGCTCAGACGTAGCCCATGGCAGCTCAATATCCAAGTGGGTTCTTCAGTAAGGGGAAGAGGGACTGTCTCTGACATGAACTCAGTGGCTGGCTCTTTGACAACCCCCCCCCCCGCCTGAGGGAGGAGCAGTTTTGCTAGGCCACACAGGAGGACACTGTAGCCAGTCCTGATAAGCTAGGGTCAGATAGAAGGGGAGGATGACCTCCCCTATCAGTGGACTTAGAGAGGGGCAGGGAGGAGAAGAGGGAGGGAGGATGGAATTGCCTAGAAAAACATTGATTAAGACTTCACTACCATTGAGATAAGCATTAAAAATTTCTACAAAAATCTGCAGATACCATTTGTACATTAAATCTCTCAAAATTATTAAAATATCTATCTTTAAATCCAGTCCAATCCTCAAAAACTGTCAGCATGGTTTTTACCGACATTTACAAACCCATTTGAAGATTTAAATGACAACACAAAGGTTTTGCATTAGCTAAACCAACTTTGTAAAAGGAGAAAGTGCTTTTGGGATTTGGGAATGTTCAATAATCACAATAGCATGGAATGGGTGGTGACAGATCTGAGGGGAGAATCCCGAGATTGGCCCACAATTATAGTGAATTCATTTTTTATAAAGAAGGCAAGTCATAAGTTAAATAGAAAAAGATTCTCTTTCAACAAACTTTGATGAAACAATTGTGTACCCTTCTGCATAGTGGCACAATCAAGGACTCAGTCATTATCTTATGCCATAGAAGAGAATGGACAGGGAGTGAGAAGGCGTGACTTGCGATGAATAAATGTAAGAGCTCACATTGCCACACTTACAGAAAAACATTGTAGAAAAATGTCTGTGAGTTAAGCTTTGCTAAGACATATTCAATATGGCCCAAAACAAATAGGTTAACTAATGGGAAAAAAAAGTATACAAACTAGACTTTATCAAAATTAAATGAGTCTACATCCCAAAGACAATAGGTTTTTCTTTCTTTTTTTCTTTTTTTTTTTTAAGACAAACAACCACTTGGAAGAAATGGATTGTTAAACAGACCTATAAAATGGATTTTAAAGTAAAATATATGAAGTTGTTTTATAATTCAATACTAAAAAGATAACTAGAAAGAAATCAAAAGATTATAGCAGACATTTTACCTAATGTAATATGAAGGCAGTAACAGAAAGGAAAATATGTTCAATAGCATTAATTGTCAGGGAAATATACATTAAAAACCCACTGGGGTATTCCTATGTACCCACTCAGATTATTTAATTTAAAATTGTGCTTATGTAGCATTGGAAGTTGAAGCTGGATCATATATAGCTCTTATATATGATGACAGGATAGTAAAATGACACAGTTACTATGGAAGCATAATTGTTAGGTTTTTTTTTTTTTTTAGCTTCCATACCCTTATCATGTAGTCCATGCATTCATATCCTATATATTTTTTCCAAGAGTAAAACATAACACATCTCCATCTCCACAATAGTTAGATATAAATATTTGTAGTGATTCATTTTCCCAATTGTCAGAAATTGGAAATCTCTCAGACAACCCTCTGCTAAGTGATGAGCAATAAACTGTGGTACATCTATAAAAATGAATACCAACAAACAAAAATTGAATGAATAATTGATACAGCCACATGAAAGAGTATCAACTAGATTATATGCTTAATGAAAAAATAAGACACTAAGATTATATAATGTTTGATTTCACTCATGTATAGTTCTAGTTTCCTCTGTTGTTATGATTACATGCCCTAACAAAAGCAACAAAGGTGAGTAAAGGGTTTGTTTTAGCTCACAACACCAGGTCACAGTCCATCACTGGAGGAAATCAAGGCATGAGCTGAGACAGCCTTGCTTGCAATTCCATACAGCGCTGTATCTGAGGGGTTTGTATGAGAATGGCTTCTCTAGGCTCATAGGTTTGGAGTCTTTGTCTGCATGTGGTGGGAACTCTTTGGGAAGGATTAGAAGGTGTGGCCTTGGTAGAGGAGGCGTGTCATTAAGGGTGGGATTTTAGGTTTCAAAAGACTCTTGACGTTTTTGCTGGGCTGTCTATCCAGTCCTTGTTCTCTGAGGTGAGCTTACAGGCATTTCTGCCCCTATAACTCTGCTCTGCCATCATGGGCTTTTATCATCTATAATCATAATCTCAATTAAATGCATTAATCGTAAGTTGCCTTTGCAATGGTGTTTTACCACAGCATTAGAAAAGTAACTAAGACAACCTCCTAACAAGGTGCTGATTTCTCAAGGCAATATGACCGGAACCAGGGCAGATGCTGTTTGCTGGCTGTCAGACAGCCTTACATCCGGCCAACTTTCCTTTAAAGTTGAGGACCACCTGCCTAGGGGTTGGTACACTCACCGTAGGCTGACCCCTGTTCTGTCAAGGAACAATACAGATATTCTCCCATAGACCCAACAGGCCAGTCTCATCGACGCATTTCTTAAGTTTAGATTATTTTTTCAGATAAGTCTGAGTTGTGTCAAATAGGTAATTAAAACTAACCAGACCATGTGCCATTAGGAAAAACACAGAATTACACATAGAAGCAGATATAAACAGTGTCCAGGTCCAAGGGTAGAGAGAAGTTCTGCCCACAGAAGACCTGGAGAGCAATGTCATCATTCCATATCTTCATTCCAGTGGTACTTATCTAACTGTATTGTATATAGCTTTTGGAATTTTCATAACTTTAAACTATAAAAATAAAATATTTCCAGTGTATTTAAGACATATATTAAAGAGAAGCTAAAATATTAACTCCCCAAATTACATCTGGGTCACTTTGAATGTGACTTTTATACACCCATAGCTGATTGGTCAAGAAGTCATGATTACGCAGAAAACTGTAGCTTGTCTCTTTATAAAAGGCCTACCCCGAGGAATCAGACATCAGTCTGGTTATACTAACCCAGGGTCTAACCTTCTGCTGGGGGTACAGAGCTAAACAGAGCATTCTCTGTAGAGGACTATAGAATGGCAGAGAAACACTTAAAGAAATGCTTAACATCCTTAGTCATCAGGGAGAGGCAAATCAAAATGATCCTGAGATTTCACCTGACACCCACCAAAATGGCTAAGATCAAAAACTCAAGTGACAACACATGCTGGAGAGGATGTGGAGAAAAGGGAACCCTCTTCTATTGCTGGTGGGAATGTAAACTTGTACAACCACTTTGGAAATCAAGATCCAGCTATACCACTCATAGGCATATATCCAAAAGATGCTCAAGCACACAACAAGGACGTTTGCTCAACCATGTTCGTAGCAGGTTTATTTGTAATTGCCAGAACCTAGAAACAACCCAGGTGTCCATCAATGGAGGAATCAATACAGAAATTGTGGTACTTTTACACAATGGAATACTACTCAGTATTACAGTTTTACTCTGAGGGACTACTGCGGCCCTTTTGCAGAAAGCAGATTCCTTTGGTCATCTTTAAAAAAAAATATTTAATTTATTTATTTAAATAAATTATTTAAAAAATTATTTAATTTTTTATTTTTTAAATGAGAATCTTTTTTAAATTTATTTAATTTTATTTTATGTGCATTGGCGTGAGGGTGTCAGACCACCTGGAACTACTTACGGACAGTTGTGAGCTGCCATGTGGCTGCTGGGAGTTGAACCTGGGTCCCTTAGAAGAGCAGACAGTGCTCTTAAACACTGGCCATCTCTCCAGCCCTAATTATTTAATTTTTATTTATTACAATTTATTCACTTTGTATCCCAGCTGTAGCCCCATCCCTCGTTCCCTCCCAATACCTTCCTCCCCTGTCCCATGTCCCTCCCCCAGTCCACCCATAGGGGTGATCCTCTTCTCCTTCCATCCTACCCTAGTCTATCAGGTCTTGTCAGGACTGGCTGCGTTGTCCTCCTCTGTGGTCTGGTAAGGCTGCTCCCCCTCAGGGGATGGTGACCAAATTGTCAGCCACTGAGTTCATGTCAGAGACAGACCCTGTTTCCATTTCTAGGGAACCCACTTGGACGCTGAGCTGCCATGGGCTACATCTGTGCAGGGGTTATAGGTTATCTCCATGCATGGTCCTCGGTTGGAATATCAGTCTCAGAAAAGACCCCTGTGCCCAGATTTTTTTGGTTCTGTTGCTCTCCCTGTGGAGCTTCTGTCCTCTCCGGGTCTTACTATCTCCCCCTTCTTTCATAAGATTCCCTGCACTCTGCCCAAAGTTTGGCTATGAAGCTCAGCATCTGTTTTGAAACATTGCTGGGTAGAGTCTTTCAGAAGCATTCTGTGGTGGGCTCCTGACCTGTTCCCTGTTTTCTCTCTCTTCCAATTTCTATCACATTTGTCTTTCTGCATGAGGATTGAGCATCTTCCCTCGGGTCTTCCTTCTTGCTTAGCTTCTTTAGGTGTACAGATTGTAATATCCTATGTTGTATGTCTAATACCCACTTATAAGTGAGTATATACCATGTGTGTCTTCTGCTTCTGGGATATCTCACTTAGGACGATCTTTTCTAGTTCCCAGCATTTGCCTGCAAATCTCATGCTTTCCTTGTTTTTAATTGCTAAGTAGCATTCCATGGTGTAAATGTACCACAATTTCTGTGTCCATTCTTCTTGAGAGGGTGCTGTCCACATTTCTTTGGTTTCTAAGAAAAACCTTTTGAAGCTCCCCTTGCCCATGCACTTCCTGGTCTGTGACTTTCTCTTCCCTTCCTCTTTCTTAAGATACTCATAAATACTCATAAATACAAATTCATAAAAATTCAGTTATGTAGATATCCTCCACTTCATTGCTTATGCAGTTTCCTCTCGAGTAGCACTGTATAACATTTTGGGGAAAAACTCACTCCATTTCAGGAGTAAAATTTTACAACAGGTTTGACTTTTCAAAATATTTTTTAATCTCTCCAGTTAATTTCACATGCAGCACATTGCCCTCTTGTTTACTTCTATTCTTCTTTTTGTGATTAATAACACAGAATTTTTATCGCCAAAGATAAAGCTAAACATGCAAAAACCATTTAAATGGTTTCCTCCTTATCACTTATTTCTTCTTTCTCATTTTCTACTCTTTCAATTTCTAGTATTTATTTTAGGTGGCCTGATTTCTTATTCTTTCAAAGCCAAATGCACTTTTCTTTTATCTGTATAATTTCTCTGAAACCAATAGTTTGCAACGTCTGTATTTTTATCTATCTATCTATCTATCTATCTATAGATCAGGCTGGCTTTTCACTTGCTATGTGTGAGGCTGACTTTGAACCTCAGGTCCTCCTTACTCCACCTCACAAGTACTAGAGTCGACAGTGAGCCACTTTCATTTCCTTTTCTGTTCTATGAACATTTGTCTAGATGCCTTTCTATTTGCCATTTTTCTCTTCAACTTGGAGATATCAAACATTAAAAAGCTTAATAATAATTTTCATGATGGGCAAGGAACATCAGAGCACAAAGGCTGTGACTTCAACAGAGAAAATGCCTCCTGTAACCCCCACACCTGTCCATTAGCGTCCATTAGAGACGCTGTTTCACACTCAGTGTTCCACTGAGAACACCAGGAGTGTGCAGTGTCAGAAAAAGACCCAAGGTTCTGCATCTTGACAGAAGATTTAATCACTTATGTGATGTCGCTTAGGGGAGAGATCTTTACTTCTTTCTTCTCTGGGGACTTAGAACCACTTGATATGTTCTCATTCCCAGCTATGAAGATTAGGTTATTCAGTTTTTAAAGTGTCATACAAAACCCACACTATTTAAGATAGCAATGAAATCAATATTGCCTCAGCCAAAGCTATAATTTTTATGCTCTATTTTTTTTTTTTTTTTCATTTTGAAAAGACCTCTTTGTGATTTACGGGACCTTCAAGATGGCAGCAGCCAGTGCTTACATTATCTGATTGTCAGAAGATCAAAGACTGCAAATCCAGTGAGTAACCTAGCAGCTGACTCGAACACACTGACATCAGTGTTTCCCAGATGGGAGAGGACATCCTGTTCAGGCCCCTGCAGCTGTCTCCTGGCTCCAGTAGTCATCTCCACTTTCTGCCTGCTTGAAGGTCCCCAGTTCCAGGAGCAACCCACCCCAACAACCAAGACCTTTGATTCCTCCTGTTTCCCTGAGGACAGCACCCGGATACCAGGAGCGGCATCCCAACCTCCAATCCATGTTTTTTTGTTTTTTTTTTTGTTTTTTGTCATCCTTATGGCTAAACAATAAGAGCATACAGGATTCCATTTCCAAGACAGAGGAACTTGGCTGAATTGAAGTGCCAGGAGTACAGTGTCTGCTTGGCCAGCAAGCCTTAGTGGCTGACTCCAGAATACCCAGTGCCTGCACAGCTGACTCCAGAAACCAGCACCTGTTAGTGTTCCTCAGGACTTCTCCTGGCATCCTGAAGATGACTCTAGATTCCACAGACGTGCAGCTCCAGCTTTCAGATCACTATACTAGCTGTCTCAAAAAACCAGCAGGACTTTCCTGGGTCACAAGGGCACGAGCTACCCAGCAGGTTCTGGGAACAAATATCCAATGCCATGGACAGCCAATGGCTAAAAGCCAGTGAGAACACAATCAACAAAACCAGGGCAACATGGCACCATCAGAACTCCCCCTCCCCACACACACTGGGTATTCTAATGAAGCTGAAACACAGGCAGATGACCTTAAATCTATGCTTATGGAGTTGTTAGAGGCATTTAAAGAGGAAACAAATAAATCTCTCAAAGAAATACAGAAAAATATAATCAAAGAAATAGAGGCCATCAAAGACATACAGGAAAACACAATCAAATAGGTAAAGGACATGAATACAACTGTTCAAGACCTGAAAACAGAAATAGAATAAATGAAGAAAATACAACCCAAGAGAAATCCTGGAGAAGAGGACAAGAACCACAGAGGTAAGGATCACCAACAGAATGCAAGAGATAGAAGAAAGAATCTCAGACGTAGAATATACAATTGAAAAAAGTGATACATCTGCCAAAGAAAATATTAAATCAAAAAAGTTCCTGACAGGGCTGGAGAGATGGCTCAGAGGTTAAGGGTACTGACTGCTCTTCCAGAGGACCTGAGTTCAATTCTCAGCGCCCACATGGCAGCTCACAACTGTCTATAATTCCTTACACAGACATACATACAAACGCCAATATATATAAAATAAAATAAAATAAAATAAATAATTTTAAAATGAAGGAATTTATTTATTTAAAAAAGTTCCTGACAGAAAAACATCCAAGAAAACAAGAACACCATGAAAAGGTGAAATCTAAGAATACTAGGAATAGATGAAAAAGATTACAGGCTTCAAGAATCAGAAAATATTTTCAAGAACATCATAGAAGAAAAGTTCCCCAACCTAAAGAAAGAGATGCCTTTGTACACAAGAGGCTTACAGAACACCAATTAGACTAGAGCAGAATAGAAATTCCTCTCACCACATGATAATCACAATACTAACTCTACAGAACAAAGGAAAATATTAAAAGTAGCCAGGGAAAAAGGCTAAATAACATATAAATGGAGACCTATTAGAATCACACCTGACTTCTCAAAAAAGACTATGAAAGCCAGAAGGGCCTGGGCAGATGGCATGCAGACAATAAGAGACCACAGATGTCAGCCTAGACTACTACACCCAACAAAGCTTTCAATCAACATAGAGGGATAAAACAAAATATTCTATAACAAAACCAAATTTAAACTGTATCTATGCACCAACTCAGCCCTACAGAAGATACTAAAAAGAAAAGTCCAACAAGATCAACTGTGCTTGCAAAAGCAGAGGATATAAATAATGTCACAACAGCAAAACCAAAAGAAGACAAGCACATAAACACACTACAACCACCAACACCACAATAAAAGAAACTAACAATCATTGGCCACTAATTATATCAACATCAACAGACTCAACTCTCCAAAAAAAAGTTACAGGCTAACAGAATGGTTACATAAACAATATTCTGCTGAATATAAGAAACACACCTCAGCAACAAAAACAGACATTACCCAGAGTAAAGGGCTAGAAAAAAAGATTTTTCAAGCAAATGGAGCCATGAAGCAAGCTGGAGTAGCCATGGTAATATCTAATAAAATAGCCTTTCAACCAAAATTAATTAAAAGAGATGTGAAAGGACACTTCATTCTCATAAAAATTTCTACCAAGAGGACACCTCAATCCAAACATTTATGCTCCAAATACAAGGACATCCACATTTGTAAAAGAAATATTATTAAAGATTAAACCGTATAAAGATCTCCACATATTAATAGTGGGAGACTTCTATACCCTACTCTGTCCAATGGACAGATAATTGCAACAGAAACTAAATAGAGAAATAGTGAAAATAACAGAGGTCATGAAACGACTGGATCTAAAAGATGTCTACAGAACTTTTCTCCCAAACACACAAAAAATATTCTTTCTTCTTAACATTACGCGGCACATTCTCCAAAATCAGACACATATAGTTGGACACAAGGCAAACCTCAACCAACACAAGAAAATTGAATTAATCCATTGTTCTTTATCAGATCACCATGGATTAATGCTGGACCTCAGCAACAACAGAAATAACAAAAAAACCTACATACTCATGGAAACTGGACAACTCCCTGCTCAGTGACTACTGGGTCAGGAGAGAAAGAAATTAAAGACTTCCCAGAATTCTGTTCCTCCTGCGGAACTAGTTATTGGGTGGGACTCTTACCTGAAAGGCAAAATGGGCAAGAAAGAAGAATGAGACCAAGCTAAATCTTGTCAAGGTCTGTTTATTGTAAGCCAAAGTACAGAATATAAACGAGGGAAAGGGGGGAATGGGGAGAGGGAAGGTGAGCTGTTAGGAGGGAGGAATTTGAGCTGGAATTTGCATTGACTCCAGCTCAAAGGGGGGGGGGCTGTTAGTGCAGCAGTCTGAGGGCTACTGTCTTGCAAATTCCCTCAGTAAGCCTTTTCTGCGCTAATCTATTCCTGTTGTCTTGAGTCAATGTTTTTCTAAGGGAGGAGTCCTTTGACTCCCAGCCCAGGGTGATCAGAGGGACTCTCCGTCTCTGACTCAGGGTCAGTCTGAGAGATTTCTCTGGCTCATGGCTCAGGGTCAGTCTTTGGCAGAATTCAATGAAAATGAAGGCACAACATACTTAAACTTATGGAACATCATTGCAGTGCTAAGAGGAAAATTCATACCACTAAGTGCCTTCATAAAGAAATTGAAGGGATCCCATACTAGTCACATTAACAGCTCACCTGAAAGCTTTAGAAGAGGAGGAGAAGGAGAAGGAGGAGGAGGAGGAGGAGGAGGAGGAGGAGGAGGAGGAGGAGGAGAAGAAGAAGAAGAAGAAGAAGAAGAAGAAGAAGAAGAAGAAGAAGAAGAA
>NW_026592890.1:2651251-2660272 GCF_907164565.1 Psammomys obesus
AAGAAGAAGAAGAAGAAGAAGAAGAAGAAGAAGAAGAAGAAGAAGAAAATACACCCAAGAGGAGTAGATACAGAAAATAACCAAACTCAGGTCTGAAATCACTAACTTAGAAACAAATAGACAGCCTACAGATTGGGAAAGAATCTTCACCAACCCTTTATCTGACAGAGGGCTAATATCCAGTATATATAAAGAACTAAAGAAGCAGAAAAGCAGCAAACCAAGCAATCCACTTAAAAAATGGGGAACAGAGCTAAACAGAGAATTCTCGAAAGAGGAACATCGAATGGCAGAGAAACACTTAAAGAAATGCTCAACCTCATTAGCCATTAGGGAAATGCAAATCAAAACCACCCTGAGATTTCACCTTACACGCATCAGAATGGCCAAGATGAAAAACTCAAGTGATAGCACATGCTGGAGAGGTTGTGGAGAAAAGGGAACCCTCCTCCATTGCTGGTGGGAATGTAAACTGGTTCAACCACTTTGGAAGTCAATCTGGCGCTTTCTCAGACAACTAGGAGTAGTGATACCTCAAGACCCAGCTATACCACTCCTAGGCATATACCCAAAATTTGCTCAAGTACACAAAAAGGACATTTGTTCAACCATGTTCGTAGCAGCTTTATTTGTAATAGCCAGAACTTGGAGACAACCCAGATGTCCATCAACGGAGGAATGGATACAGAAATTGTGGTATTTTTACACAATGGAATACTACTCAGCAATCAAAAAGGAGGAAATCATGAAATTTGCAGGCAAGTGGTGGGATCTAGAAAAGATCATTCTGAGTGAAGTATCCCAGAAGGAGAAAGACAAACTTGGTATATACTCGCTTATATAGACCTACAAGATATGATAAACATAATGAAATCTACACACCTAAAGAAGATATTCAAGAAAGTGGACACAGGCGAAGGTGATTAATCCTCATTTAGAAAGACAAATGGGATGTGCATTGAACTTATGACAGGAGTCTACCACAAAAGGCATCTGAAAGACTCTACCTACCAGTGTTTCAAAGCAGACACTAAGACTCATAACCAAACCCTCAGCAGAGTGCAGGGAATCATATGAAAGAAGGGAAGTTAGTATGATATGGAAAGGATAGGAGCTCTACAAGGACCAAATATATCTGGGCACAGGGTCTTTTCTGAGACTGACACTCAACCAAGGACCATCTATGGATATAACCTAGAACTTCTGCTCGGATGTGGCCCGTGGTAGCTCAGTAACCAAGTAGTTTTCCAAAGTAAGGGGAACATGGACTATTTCTAACAGGATCTCAAGGGCAGGCTGTTTGAACCCCCCCCCCCCCAGGGGAGGAGCAGTCTGTTAGGCCACAGAGGAGGACTTTGCAGCCAGCCCTGAAGATACCTGATAAAACAGGGTCAGATGAAAGGGGAGGAGGTCCTCCCTTATCAGTGGACTTGGAAAGGGGCAGGGAGGAAACCAGGGAGGGAGTGTGGGGTTGGGGAGGGAATGAGGGAGCGGGATATAGCTGGGACACAGAGTTAACAAAATGTAACTAAAAATAAAAATAAAAATAAAATAAAATAAAAGAAACAATGAAACTATGAGCTGGTTCTTTGAAAAAAATCAACAAGATAGACAAACAAGATAGGCAAACTAACTAAAAGGCAAAAAGACAGTACCCAAATTAGCAAAATTAGAAATAAAAAGAGGGACATAACAATAGACACTGAAAAATCCAAATAGTCATTAAGTCTTACTTCAAAAGCTTGTATTCCACAAAGTTGGAAAATCTAAAGAAAATGGTTGATTTTATTTATAGATTTCACTTACCAAAGTTAAATCAAGATCAGGTAAGGTGTTTAAACAATCCTATATCCTGTAAGGAAATAGACACACTCATGAAAAGTCTCCCAACCAAGAAAAACCCAGATGGTTTTATTGCAAAATTCTATCAGACATTCAAAGATGAGTTAATACCGATACTCCTCAAACTATTCTACAAAATAAAAACAGAGGAAATATTGCCAAACTGTTCTATGAGGCAACAGTCACCCTGATACATAAGTTACAGAAAGACCCAACAACAAAATGGAGTTTCAGACCAATTTCAATCATGAACATTGACACAAAGTGCTCAGTAAACCGAATGTAAGAACATATCAAATATAAAACCAACCACGATCAAGTAGGCTCCATTGCAGGATGCAGAGGTGGTTCAACATATGAAAATCCATCAATATAATCCATCATATAAACAACTTGAAAGAAAAAAATTCATATGATCATCTCATTAGATGAAGAAAAAGCCTTTGACAAAAATTCGACACCACTTCATGATAAAAGTCTTGGAGAGATCAGGCACACAAAGTCCATACCTAAACATAATAAAGGCTATATACAGCAAGCCAATAGCCAACATCAGGTTAAATGGAGAGAAACTCAAAGCAATCCTACTAAGATCAGGAACAAACCAAGGTTGCCCACTCTCTCCATATCTCTTCAATATAGTACTAGAAGTTCGGGGATAAGAAAGGAAGAAGTTAAAGTATCATTATTCACACATGATAAGAGAGTATACAAAAATGACCCCCTCCCCGCAAATTCCACCAGAGAATGCCTATGCTGAATAAACACCTTTAGCAAAGTGGCTGGATACAAGATTAATTATTAATCTGGGCACTTTCTCAGAAAACTTGGAATTGCTGTACCTCAAGACCCAATTATACCACTCCTGGGCATACACCCAAAAGATGCTCCACAGTACAACAAGGACATTTGCTCAACTTTGTACATAGCAGCTTTAATTGTAATAGCCAGAATGTAGAACTCAGTGCTCATACCGCTTGAAGAGCTGGAGTGGGTGATTAGGGGGGCTCCTGTTTTCTGATGAATAAAGGAGGGGGTGGAGGAGGAAAGGACCACCGCTTCCTAAAGAGCTTTGAGCAACCTGTCTCCTCCCAAGGTGCTTAGATGTTTTCATAGTTTACTTTGTTGTTGTTTGTTTGTGTTTACCTGCAGCTTTATCCACATTTAGGTAATTCTTGCCCAAGCAGGCCTTTTCTCTACCTATGACATGCCATTTCCCTGGAAAATACCCAGTGGGTGTGTAGGTGTGGGGCTGGTACCATCAACAGTGGATGATTTTATATCCTTGAAGCACCTCAAATACCTGGATATAAATAGATTGTTTCTGTGCCATTGCTGAGGATCTGCCAAAGCCTCCCTGCCAGCGCCGCCTGTCCTTGACAAGTTGGTGATAGGTTTGCACTGTCAGGAGAATTCCCTCTGGTCTCATTCTTTGTAACTTTGGCTTCCTTCTCATCTCTCTTGATCTCTGCCAATCTTCCCCACAATTTTCCCCTTTGTCTATCTTTAGACGGTGAGAGTATAGTATTTCTTTTGTCAAGTAATAGTTATGGCCAAAATGCATAAAAGAATGCCATTATTTCAGTGAAGGTAGTATTCTCTATTCTTTTTGTATTCTATTCTTTTTCTCACACCATACAAATTAGTATGAGAGAATTGCAAGTTTTTCTTCTCTGTATGTGACCATGCATCCAATTACTTGGATATACATGGTACTGCATGCTGAATATCAGTTTTTTTTAGTGAGGTCACACTCTCTGAAGACATGCTGGAACAGGGTATTTCTCTTCTGAGGCCTCTTGTTGAGTGGAGAACTTTGAGAAGTGCTTAGGGTTCTACAAAGCACGGTACTTAACATCACCAGTGTTCCAGGAGGATTTCCTACAGTTATAATTGCCTTATCAGGCCCTGCTCTCTGCCCTGGTTCAGGAGTGGTTAGCTACCAGAGGCAATCAGTCGACATAATGAGTCACAGAAGCACCTTAAACTTAGGTGAACTCACATTTACTTTGGTTAAATGTCAGGGAGCCAATTAGGATGCAAAATCATCAAAAGCATCTCTCAGTCCAAAACCTGCAGGCTTTATATAAAAGCATCCCACTAAGCAGCACCTCCTGTGGTTCCAGGACTCAGAGATCTGGACTAAATTTACTGCCAACAAGGCTGGCTGGGGGAGCTCAGTGACACTTAGTGAGTCATAGCATGTATCCAGTGGTACCCTAAATTGATACCCTAAAGGTTTTCCAACATGAGAATGGCCATAAACCATAGGATCCAGGCAAACCTCAAGCTCATAGCAATAGGAAACATTTGCTCTGCAAATGAAAAGCTATTAATGAGGAAGTGTTGCTACCACCATCACTTCTCCACACATTCTGCATTGTGAGTGTGAGAGATGCAGGTCCTGGGTGTTTTACTGGTAATTCCAGGCATGATGGTACAGCCTACAGAGATCTACAGGTCTGCAATCATCTGATCTGTTTTAGGAACAGATGGGTATTACTGCTTTTGTACATAAAGTTTGAGGCATGGGGTTATCGATTTCAAAGGTGAAACTGACAATAAGATATATAGATCTGAAAATTGGAAGAAAGGTGTAAGCTGAGGTTCTATCTTATTATCTGGTCATTGTTTTGAATTCTTAATGTGAAGGAAAGCATCTTAATATGAGGAGACTGACAAGTACATGAGTCAGTTAGAAGGAACTTGTTGGGAAAAGTGAAAATAATACAGACTTGAAGGCATTTACAGCCCAAGATAGGTTTGTATAAAGAGAGATGTAGGAAACAATGGAATAAAGAGAGATGTAGGTAACAATGGAATAAAGAGAGATGTAGGTAACAAGATATACACTGTGATTCTCAACAATTATATATATGTGTGTGTCTGTGTGTACATACATACATCATATATGTAAATTATATACTATATGATATATATGATATATATATATATTCTAGTGATTATATGGTATTTAATATGGACTGTGCAGCCTCAACAAGAGTGGAAGGTGCAATGAAAGTTGCCATGATGTGAGAGAAGAAACATCATATTGGACTCACGATAGAAAGCTTTGAAAAGAGGGTTTTCATTTTCCAAGAGTTTAAAAGTATAAGTGAAAGGACACTGTTAAGTGCAGAGATCAGAAGATGGTGAAGAGGAATTGCCAAGGCGTCCCAGATAGAAACAAAGAGGGTGGATCCTGAGTTTAGGCCAGTTTGTACAAAGTATCATATCAGTTTCCTGCCACTGGGAATACCTGAGGAAGCTGGAAGGAGGAAGTCTTACTTTGATTCCTGGTTTCAGAGGGATTAGCTGGCCCATTGTTTCAGGGCCAGTGATGAGGTAAAGAGTCATGGTGGTGAAGGGTGTTCACAGAGCACAACTAGTCACCTCATGGCAGCCAGAGAGCAGAAAGCACAGCAGAGAGAAAGAGCCAGGAAACACAGACCTGTGATCCACCTCTTTTCATAGTCCTCTTTTTCCAAGTCTCACCCATCTCCTGATATCCAGCTCAAGTACTGAAGCCATTCATGTTAGGTCAGAGACTCCATGAGCTCACTCTCCCTGGGTATATCCATATAGACACAGACAGAAGCTCTGTTATCTCCGGTCAAGATCACATGATGCCTAACCACCACACCCAAGATTCTCAGATGTCCCACGGGACAGTTACTCTTCACTGTGAACTAGACTGAGTTTTGAATTACCAAGACGAATTGCTAAAGGTCTGTTTTTCTAGGAATGACAAAGTGAGATGGGAGAAACTGCCCTCATGAGAAACAGCACCTTCCAAAGGGTGGCCCAGATGTGAAGGTGTCTGAGGACAAAACAGGCTTTCTTCCCCCTGAGCAACTGTGTCTCATGTGGCTGCTGTCATCCTCTCATGACACCAGTGTAGATTTAGTACCAGAGATGTCTCAAGGAACTTCCACACTTTCCTCACTGACTTCAGACTGCTCAGGCAATCGCTTATGAACCAAACAGCTCCCTGGTTCTTGGCCTTCCTGGTGTACAGAGAATAACTGAAGGACTATCCACTTCACTGCGTTAGCCTTCCTAATAAATCCCCATTTATAATGTTGCATAAGATCCAAGGAAAACCCTATGGGATCTAGAACTATTTCCATGGTAACTGTACTCTAAGTGAGGAAATAAAGCTATGAATTTTGAATGTGGACTGTTTTACCTAATACTACAGACTGCTCTAGCAAGTAGAATTATGAATGAGCATGGTAACTAAAATTTACAAATTCTTAATATGTAAAAAGAGCTATTTTAAAAATATGTTCAGTAGTTTAATTATAATGTTAATTGATAAAATTTTTCTTTATAATCCTGTTTTGAGTGCCTTAAGAGACATGAAAAACCCAAGTGTTTTCTATTTTTTCTATTTCCACACTCAGTTCAACACTCAGAACAGAGTACTTCAATTCTGAACAGTAAAATGACTGAAGAACTATTTTCTTTAGACATGAGCTATTACTGTTGCAATTTAAGTCAATTCTGACTACCTGGAGGTAAATCAGGACCCACAGGTTAAAAGCTCATCTCTGAAAAGCCCACTCCCTTTCACTTCAGATGCCCACAGCACATGGCAGACATTCGCTCTGACAGACTGGTAATAAGGAGTGTCAAAAATCTCTTCTCTGGATTTAATTATGTTGCCTTGTGACTCACAGATCTCAGGTTGACACTGGTTTAATAAAGAACGAAGGGAAGAATATAAAGAGATGCAGTGGGCTGGGTGTTCGGGGAGGGGTATAGAGGGCATATCCTTTCTGGGTACGACATTGGCCGGGGTCCTCCATGTCTTCATCATCCTGGAAGCTCCCTGAAGTATGTCTGAGTGATTATGGAGGCTTCTTGGTAAAGGCATAAGCCATGATATCTTTGGTTATTAGACCTTCCCCCCTCCCTGTAGGCAAGGGTGTGGGGTTAGAATTCCAGCCCAGAAGTCCAGAGTTGTTTTCCCTGTCACCAGCTTCCACGCTGGGATAGGACACCAGAGGTCACCAAAAGCTTTAGGGTGACACAGCTCTCCACACACTACCTCGCACATTTCAGGGGCTGTGAGTAGGCTCTGTGTCACACTCAGGAACGGTTCTGGGAGCCAGGGTCAAGAACCAAAGAATAATAATAATAATAATAATAATAATAATAATAATAATAAATCCCCCTTGAACTTGGAATACCTTCACAAGAACCAGGGCAGACACCAAGTCACATTTCCTGTTATGTTGCAATATCATAGGGCAAATTAAAAACAACTGATTGTGTGAGAAGGAAGTGTCCAAATATAAGAAACATTTTAATACAGCGGAGTGCACAGGATGAAATGTCAGCTACTCTATTCCACAACAGGAGGGCACATACTTGAACAGTTTATCGAGGGTTCAGAAGGATTGCATTTATAAGTTTTCATGATACCCTCAAGTAGGCCTTGCATTCTTTGATAAAGGCAGAGAAGCATCAAAGAACATCTGCTGATCTAGCGGAGATCATCACAGGAACCACATACACAGGCAAATGTGCTACAAATGCTGTATTCCTCCCAGTTTTGAAAAGGAAAAATGAAGCTTAAGAGGAATAGTACTTTAAATCATATTTGCTACATGGATATGTACAATATACAAACACGCATGAATGTATGTGTGCCACATATGTGGAATTTATGATTATTCATGTACATGTATATTAATTCTTGCAGCTCTGACACAAATGCTTGTAAATATTGTATTTCAGGGAGAAAGCGATAGATTCCAGCGTACTTTTTCCTCCCCACTGCATTCAGCAGTCATCAACTCCATGCCCGGCACACAAACCCACTACTCAGCACTGCCTCTCTCCTGATCACACTCCGATGCTAGATGGACCTTAGAAGAGTGTCCAGAACAGGGTGGAAGACACAGGAATTGATTTTTTTCATTACTTTAATTGAGCAGGGGGGGATTTGATTTGAGAAAATAAGAGTCTCCCACCCTGGTGGTTTTGTTGGTTTAAGCCAGAATGACACAGGCATCCTATCAGAAGAGAGCTTATTCCAATACTGTTCGCATTAATTTTACCTCAGGTGTTCAGGGGTCCTGCCAGGCTTTCCTACAGTCAAGTTGATATTTTGCCTATGAAAGCAATAATCTGTTGTGCCCTTTAAAGGACCAGGGTCTATAGCCTGCGAGTCCTCAGGTTTTTCACCCAGTGGTTTTCACATTACTCACTTCCTCACTTGTGATTCTTACCTGAAGCTTTTCCTAACATGTTGATTAACTCATTATTTTATTGTGTTTTCATTTATTTTCTCTGAACAGACGTCACTCTCCTTCTCCCATGTTGTGGGCATGCTTTTGCCTGTGTGTACACGCACAGACACATGCATTTAATACAAACATACACTTTCAGGTTTATCTTCTCTCAGTGTATATAACCTACCTTACAATCTGTTCTGGAAGTGTCCCACATTTAATTATGGGAGCACATATAAGCAGAGGCTTATGTCATTTTGGATTGTTCCCATCGTTTGTATATTCTCTGAAGCAGGACCTTAAAGATGCAGTATACATTTTTATTTTAGGTTCATCATTGGAGTTGGGAATTCAGTGATCCCAATTCTTTTTTCTTAATATACCTATTTAGAAACATATTAGAACACCAAGAACATTTATTGTGTGTATGTCACATTTTTTTCCTAATTTATCATATGTTTTTTTTTTTTTTTTTTTTAATTTGGTGTTGTGAGATAGGACTCTTTGTATTAGCAGTTCTCAGACTTTGGGGGATCAAACAAGCCTTTAACAGGGGTGGCAGACCAAGTACTCTCCATATCAGATATTTACAGTATGACTGATAACAAGCGAAATTACAGTTGTGAAGGAGCCAGTGAAATGAATGCGTGCTTGGGGGTCACCACAGTGCGAGGAACTGTGTTAAAGGTCACAGCATTAGGAAGTTGAGACCCACCGGGCTACAGAGCTCTGGCTGCCCCAGAACTCACTCTGTCGACTAGGTTTCACCTTTGATCTGACTTAGAGATTTAAGAATGTCTGCCTTTGTCTCCCACTTTCTGAGATTAGAGGTATGTTCCGCTCTGCCCAGCCCTGACTTTGAACTTTAAATGGAGATTATTTTGCTTCATCAATGTGGCTTGCCATTAGTTTGAAGATATTTATCAGTTTTTTTTTT
>NW_026592890.1:2660282-2665719 GCF_907164565.1 Psammomys obesus
AAAAAAAAATGCATCCTAGGTTAAAAAATTCACACGAAAGTCCTTTCTTTTAAACTATGAATGTGCAAGAATATACTGACTTGATAACAAGATAACAACGTCCATACATGCTAAAGATTCAAGATCCTTTCTTCTGTTGCCCAGGGTCTACATTGCTCAGATCTTTCGAATGCTAAATCTTGAAACAAATGTACTTCTGTCGCCATTAAAGACAACATGTAGAGGTTTTGTTTAAGCTGTTTTGTATTAATAGTCACTTACTAAGTAGAATGGTGTTTGCATAACCGTAATTCGTTGGCCCTCTAGCCACTTTCTCAAAAGGAAAAGTTTGTTTTGTGTGTGATTAGAGCATAAAAAAACAAACGGCGTCAAAGTATTTACTGGGTTTTCCCTCTGTTTAGGATCCAGGAAGCTGGGATGTAAAGGGCAGCACACGGTGGGAAGCAGCAAGCAAGGGGTGCTCTGAGTATCTGACGCTTGTACGGATGAAGCCATGTGTGGCTACTCACCCTTTTAACAAGGAAACCCAGGAAGCTCATGCCTTTCTTGATCTGAGGAATCACACAATTCATATCAAGATGTAAGTGTAGAGCTCACCTCATGTCCACGACTTAGCACCATGAAGATCCCTGCAGACTTGCATCTATGCCTCTTTGTCTTCAGAGAAGGAAAATGTAAAAGATTAGTTTTCTGGATCTAAGATACTCAGATGAATTCATTTATTGCAAGCTGAAGGGTCAGGAAAAAGCTATATTAAGTATATGATCTGTGAATGTCCTATGCTCTTCATGTTAGACGTCGGAACAACCAAGCGATGTAATTGTTGTTTTTATTTCCTCAGAAGAGGGGATAGGAGCCACCCCCAGGTTTTACAAATATATGACCTGGGCTGAGCACAGAACCTTTTGAACTATCCCTAGGCTTAGGCCTGGAAGCATGTAGCCTCCATATAATCTAATCTTCTGCAAGCACAGACCTTGAAGTCTTCAGCTTCCAGCCTTCATCTACTAACATAGGCCTAGAATGTTTTCAGCCTCTGAGACTTACTTCTGAATAAGCTCACCCTTTCTAGTTCTTTCTGAACCCTTGTTGGCTGGTTTAACTCAGCTGTTCTGGCTCAAAGCTCCTCTCCAAACTGACTGATTCAAATAGGATTTTCTTAGCTTCTCATTGAATTGCTCTGCTTGGGACAACTGCCTCTGAATTCCATGAACTGAACTGCCTGCATCAAACTCAATCAAACTGCATCAAGCTGTTCTATACTAACTACACAAAATCTACTGTATTTCTGTACTATACTCCTATACTGTACTCTCCTCCTCCTCGCTCTTTCTGCTCTTAAGTAGCCTCTCGTTTCTGTCTGTTCTTGTGGGAGTTGGGCAGAGCCTATCTCCAACTCATTTTGTCTGTTCTTTCTCTGATCAATCGCTTCTGTGCCCCTCAATTAGACATCATTGTGTGGGATTAACAGTGTACTAAATTTCAGAGGGAATAAAGGTGTGCTCCATATCTGCAATCCAGTCAGCTCATACAGACCTAGAAGGTCTTTGAATGTGATCCCTTGACAGAGCAGTCATGTGGCTAGATTAAAATTCCTCTACAAAGCAACATTCAGACATATGCATGATCATGGAGACATAGCTAATTTCCCATCTGTTACTTCAGCATGTATATATGTATACATTCAGCATGTATACAATTCTAAAGTCTAAATTTTAAGAGCTAACACTTTGTGGTCTCCAAGTAGTTGTTAATTAGTATTCACTCTTAGTGTAGTCTCTTAATTTTTTATGTACTTATGATATGCAAAATATGAAAAGACTTCCTCACCTTTAGCAATTTACATTCTCATGGTCCTAGAGGTGAAAACAAACTCTCTCTGCATTATTCAGAACGTTGCTTAACTATTAACTATACCATTTTGGAAGAATTCCTTGACCCACAGCTTTAAAACACAAAGGCCTCTGCTAATTTTCAGGGCATTACAACTGGAGTTTACATTGTGTTAGCTTTGCCTCTCAACCCGGGACAGTTTAGAAATAGCACACCAGACTTGTGCAGTTTCAAAGACATCTCTTCTTTTTATAATAATTTTTATTTTTATATTAATCATTGGTTATTTACTTTTTATCCCAGTTGAACCCCCTTCCTCATTCCCTCCCAATCCCACCCTCCCTCCCTCATCTCCTCCCTGCCCCTTTCCAAGTCCACTGATAGGGGAGAACCTCCTCCCCTTCCATCTGACCCTAGCTTATCAGGTCTCTTCAGGACTGGCTTCATTGTCCTCTTCTATGGCCTAGCAAGGCTGCTCCTCCCTCGGCGGGAGGGGGCTGTTAAAAAGCTAGCCATTGAGTTCATGTCAGAAACAGTTCCTGTTCCCCTTACTAGAGAACCCACTTGGATACTGAGCTACCATGGGCTATATCTGAGCAGAGGTTCTAGGTTATATCCATAGATGGTCCTTGGTTGGAGAAACAGTCTAACAAAAGACCCCCGTGCCATGATATATTTAGTGCTTGTGGAGCTCCTGTCCTCTCCAGGTCTTACTAACTCCCCCTTCTTTCATATGATTCCCTGTACTCTGCCGAAGGTTTGGTTATGAGTCTTAATATCTGCTTTGATACACTGCTAGGTAGAGTCTTTCAGAGGCCCTCTGTGGTAGGCTCCTGTCCTTTTACTTGTTTTCTCCTACATCCAATGTCCATCCTATTTGCCTTTCTAAGTTAGGATTGATCATCTTACACTGGGTCCTCTTTCTTGTTTATCTTCTTTAGGTGTATAGATTTCAGTGTATGTATCCTATCTTATAGGTCTATATAAGTGAGTATATACCATGTGTGTCTTTCTGCTTTTGGGATACCTCACTCAGAATGATTGTTTCTAAGTTCCACCATTTGCCTGAAAATTTCATGATTTCCTTGTTTTTAATTGCTGAGTAGTATTCCATTGTGTAAAAGTACCACAATTTCTGTATGTAAAGACATCTCTTAAATATATATCTCTTCTTCTTCCTCCTCTTCTTCCCTCAGTTCATCATGCACTCTAAATTTGGATGTTTTCCTAACATTTTAAGTTTAAACATTTAACTATAATACTTATTTTAATTAATTAATTCATTAATTAATTCACTTTACAACCCAATCGTAGCCCCCTTCTTCCTCTCCTCCCAGTCCCACCCTTCCTCTCTCTTCCACATATCTCCTTCTCTACCCCATAGAAAAGGGGATTTCCCCCTCCAGCATGTCAAATCACAACAGGACTGAGTGCTTGCTCTTCCTTTGTGGCATGGTAAGACAGACCTGCCAGGAGGAAGTGATCAAAAAGCATGCAACAGATCTCTTGTTAGAGACAGCCCATGCTCCCCTTACTAAGACACTCACATGAAGACCAAACTGCCCACTGGGTACATATGTGTAGGGCACCTAGGACCTTGGTAGGTGCTTCAGTCTCCAAAAGACCCCTTAGGCCCAGGTTACTTGGTTCTGTTGGTCTTTTTTAATTAAATTTTTATTTTTATATTAATTACAGTTTATTCACTTTGTATCCCAGCTGTAGCCCCTTCCCTCCTCCCCTCCCAATCCCACCCTTCCTCCTTCATTTTCTCCTATGCCCCTCTCCAAGTCCATGGTTAGGGGAGATCCTCCTCCCCTTCCATCTGACCCTAGCTTATCAGGTCTCATCAGGACTGGCTGCATTGTCCTCTTCTGTGGCCTGGCAAGGCTGCTCCCCCATCAAGGGGAGGTGGTCAAAGAGCCAGCCACTGAGTTTATGTCTGAGAGAGTCCCTGTTCCCCTTACTAGGAACACATGGATACTGAGCTGTCATGGGCTACATCAGATGTAGCCCATGGTTCTGTTGATCTTTTTGTAGAGTTGTTCCTGTCTCCCTCCAGGTTCTTCTATCTTTCCTCCACTCTTTCACAAGACTCTATGTGCTCTGCCCCATGTTTGGCTGATAGTATCAGCATCTGTTTCAATCTGTTGCGGGGTGGAGCCTCTCAGAAGACAGCTATTCTAGGCTCCCATCTGCACACACAGCAGAGTCTTGTTAATAGTGTCAGGGATTGGTTCTCTCTCTTTGTGTGGGTCTCGCATTGGGCCAGGCCTTGGTTGGATATTTCCTAAATCTCTGCTCCATCTTTATCCCTGCACATCTTCTAAGCAGGGTAAATTTTAGGCCAAAGTTTTTGTGGGTGGGTTGGTGTTCCCCTCCCTCCACTAACAGTCCTGTTTTGTTAGAGGGTGGCCCCTTCAGTCTCCATGATCCCTGCTATTTTAAAGATCATACTTTCTGTTTCATACATGTTTAAATGTCATTTGATCACATGCTCTGAAATTTCCATTTGTGTATAAAGCTATGCGTCTAGTTATCTTTATAGCACGAGGCATCAGTTTCCGGCCTAACACAGGGAGTAAAGGCATAGAAGTGCAGGTCTGTCGCACAGATTTGTGTTTCGTGTGATTGGGCAGTGCTGCCATTCGTGGGGACGCACCCCGTGTTGACTGGTTGCCCGTAGTTGGAGCACGCTTTGAGAGATTAAGAAGCATTTTAGAAACATGGGGAGAAAATTACTGACTCTTGCTAAGATTTTTAGATAATCTGCTTGTGTTTCCTTTATGATCACATGTGAGATGGATTATAATATGTCACTAAAGACACAAAAGAATAAAATATTTTAATTGCTGTAACTATAGGAGCTATTAAATATAATTTGAATCAATTTGACATTACAATTGTAATAAGAACAGTTCTAGAAGTAATCAGTGCAGTTTTAGGTAAGGCATAGAAAGGGTATAATCAAGGTTTTAAAACTCTATTTATATACATGAAACCAGGAGATCAATTTTTTATGTGTTCCATAATTCCTTTTATTATAAAATTTGACATAATAATACAGTAGAATATTAATAGTCAAGCATTGCAAAGATATGATCAATCCTTTTTATTCTTTTTAAAAATTTATTTATTGTTTTATTAAATATAGTTTATTCATTTTGTAGCCCAGCTGTAGCCCCCTTCCTCATCCCCTCTCAAATCCTACCCTCCCTCTCTTTTCTCCTCCCATGCCCCTCCCCCAGTCCATTGATAGGGGAGGTCCTCGTAGTCTATCAGTTTTTATCAGGACTGGCTGCACTGTCTTCCTCTGTGGCCTGGTAAGGGTGCACCCACCTCAGGGGGAGGTGATCAAAGAGCAGGCCACTGAGTTCATGTTAGAAACAGCCCCTGTTCCCATTACTAGGAAGCCCATTTGGAGAACGAGTGCCATGGGCTACATCTGTTCAGGGGTTCTAGGTTATCTCCCCGAATAATGGTCCTTGGTTGGACTATCAGTCTCAGGAAATATCCTTGTGCCCAGAGTTCATTCTTTCTTTCTTTCTTTCTTTCTTTCTTTCTTTCTTTCTTTCTTTCTTTCTTTCTTTCTTTCTTTCTTTCTTTC
>NW_026592890.1:2665729-2680419 GCF_907164565.1 Psammomys obesus
TTCTTTCTTTCTTTCTTTCTTTCTTTCTTTCTTTCTTTCTTTCTTTCCTCTCCTTGTGGCACTCTTATCTCTTCCAGATCATTCTATCTCTCCCTTCTTTCATAAGATTCCCTGCACTCTGCCCAAAGTTTAGCTATGAGTCTCAGCCTCTGCTTTGATACCCTGCTGGGTAGAGTCTTTCAGTGGCTATCTGGTAGACTCCTATCCTGTTCCCTGTTTTCTTTCTCTTGAGATGTCTATCCCTTGGCCTTTCTGTGTGAGGATTGATCATCTTACCCTGAGTCCTCCTTCTTGCTTTGCTTCTTTATGTGTACAGATTTTAGTATGATTATCCTATAGTATATGTCGACTTATGAGTGAGTATATACCATGTGTCTCATTCTACTTCTGGAATGCCTCACTCAGGATGATCTTTTCTAGTTCCCACCATTTGCCTACAAATTTCATTATTTCCTTGATTTTAATTGCTGAGTAGTATTCCATTGTGTAAATGTACCCCAATTTCTGTATCCACTCCTCAGTTGAGGGACATCTGGGTTGTTTCCAGCTTCTGGCTACTAAAAATAAAGCTACTACAAACATGGTTGATAAGATTCCTTGCATTCTGCCCAAAGTTTGGCCATAAGTCTCAGCATCTGCTTTGATAATCTGCAGGGCAGAGCCTTTCAGAAGCCCTCTGTGGGAGGCTCCTAACTTGTTTCCTGTTTTCTTCTTTGAAGTGGCAAATAGTAAGATATGGAGAGGACAGGAGGTCAACGAGAAGAGCAACAGAACCAAAAAGTTTGAACACAGGGGTCTTTCCTGAGACTCATACTCCAACCAAGTACCATGCATGGAGATAACCTATAACCCCTGCACAGATGTAGCTCATGGCAGTTCAGTGTCCAAGTGTGTTCCATAGTAATGGGAACAGGGACTGCTTCTGACATGAACTGATTGGCCTGCTCTTTGATCACCCCCCCCAAGTGGGGAGTAGCCTTACCAGGCCACAGAGAAAGGCAATGCAGCCACTCCTAATGAGACCTAACAGACTAGGATCAGAAGGAAGAAAAAGAAACCCTCCCCTACCAGTGGACTTGGGGAGGGGCATGCGTGGAGAAGAGGGAGGGAGGGTTTGGGAGGGGAGGACGGAGGGAACTAGAGGGGGATACAAAGTAAATAAAGTGTAATTAAAAATAAAATAAAATAATTAAAGAAAAAAAACATGGTTGATCAAATGTTCTTGTTGTATACTTGAGCATCTTTTGGACATATGCCTAGGAGTGGTGTAGCTGGATCTTGAGGAAGCGCTATTCCTAATTGTCTGAGAAAGTGCCAGACTGATATCCAGAGTGGTTGTATAAGTTTACATTCCCACCAGCAATAGAGGAGGGTTCCCCTTTCTCCACATCCTGTCCAGCATGTGTTGTCACTTGAGTCTTTGATCTTAGCCATTCTGATGGGTGTAAGGTGAAATTTCAGAGTCATTTTTATTTGCATTTCCCTGATAGCTAAGGATGTTGAGCATTTCTTTAAGTGTTTTCATGCCATTGAAAGAAATAGAAGAATATATAAGAAGATGGAAAGATCTCCTATGCTCACGGCTTGGCAGGATTAACATAATAAAAATGCCTATCTTACCAAAAGAAATCTACAGATTCAATGCAATTCCCATCAAATTACCAACACAATTCTTTACAGACCTTGAAAAAAAAATTCTCAACTTCGTATGGAATAACAAGAAATCCAGAATTGCCAAAAACAATCCTCTACAATAAAAGATCTTCTGGAGGTATCTCCATCCCTGATCTCAAGCTGTACTATAGAGCAACAGTTATAAAAACTGCATGGTACTGGCATATAAACAGGATGGTGGATCAATGGAACTGAACAGAAGACCCAGAAATAAATACATACACATATGGACACCTAATTTTTGACAAAGACGCCAAAACCATACAATGAAAAAAAGATAGCATCTTCAACAAATGGTCTAACTGGATACGTACATGTAGAAAAATGCAACTAGATCCATACTTGTCACCCTGCACAAAACTAAAGTCTAAGTGAATCAAAGACCTCAACATAAAACCAGACACACTAAACCGGTTAGAAGAAAAAGTGGGGAAAAGACTTAAATTCATTGGCACAGGAGACAATTTCCTGAACCAAACACCAACAGCATAGGCTCTAAGATCAACAATCAATAAATGGGATCTCATGAAACTGAAATATTCTGTAAAGCAAAGGACACTGTCATCAGAACAAAACGACAGCCTACAGACTGGGAAAGGATCTTCACCAACCCTTTATCTGACTGAGGGCTGATATGTGACTGGTGTAGAATGACGTGCTAGTATATCTCCTTAGTAGCCTGGCAGCCAAGAGTTCAACCACAACTGCGACCAGACACAAAACTGAGGGAGGTCCCCATTCCTAGTGATTCTGATATAACAATGCTTCACTTTGAGAACACACCTGAAGTGCATTTGGCTAATACAAATAGCACCATACAGTACTTAATAGCTCCGATTTGTTTGACAGCTTACTTCTCATTACTGTCCCATACTATCCTTTACCAAAGTGAGCTGTGAAACTTCATATAACCATCGTTCTTTTGTCAGTTTTCAGTAATAATTTGAAGCTGAGTTGAAGGGACTGCTCCTTAAGTTATAAAATTAGAGGAGTATAATTGTGGTCATAGAAATACTCCCACAGAGTAATGGCAGCAGGATTTCAAACTTAAAAAGCAATTCTACTCACAGTAGTAGAAGCTTCAATTAGTGATGAGAAATGTCCTGGTCTGACAGCACCCCCCCCCACACACACACATTATTTGATGATTTCATTTAGCTTGCCTTCATATATGTATACTATAGGAAGCTTCTGCTGTATTAGGTGTCATATGATCCCTCAAATAGGCTGCCCTTTCTATATTCCCTCCCTCAGCCCCTCTTCCTTCCATCTCCTGGTTCTCCCATTCTAGGACTCCTCCATCCATCTCTGACTACCTATCCTATTTCCCCTTCTTAGGGAGATCCATCGCTTCCCCTGGTCCCTTACTATCCTAACCTCTGAGGGTGGTTATACAGATAGTAGTTTGTTTCTTAATGATTTAACAGCTAATAACCACATCTAATCAAGTTGTTGTCCAAAAGGGGTTCCATGGTAACACCAAAACAAACCGAGGATATGACCAAGGTTATAGGCTACTCTCCATAAACTCTCCATAAAGCAATAGCTCCCTATTGCTGAAGAGAACACCTACATAAATCACTGAACATGGGAAGTTAATGTGGTGCCTAACTTGAGACCACATCCCTACAGACTAATATCTGTAATAATGGAAGACAGTCTGCATGCTACCACAGGAGAAAGATAAACACCAACCCAGGGACAAACATTTGATCTACAAGCGTGACCTGCCTGCAAGATATGCTGGTCAGTAGTGGCACAAAGCTTCTGGAAGTAACCAGCCAATAGCTAGGAGATTTGAGGTAAGGCTTGCTCCAGGAGATAGAACCCATTCCCGTGAAGCTTGGGTGGCCAAGAATCTGAGGCTAGATAACCCAAGAACTAAGGGAAAACTAAATACTTCTCTTCTGCTAAAGGAACATGACATTAAAATGACCAGTGTCTTGCTTAACCATCATTAGAGAAGCCTCATCCTGTAGCAGATGGGAACAAATACAAAAACCCAATGACAGACATTATGCAGAGAGTGAGAAAAGTTGGAAGGCTCAATCCCCAAAGGGATTTATCCATCAAATCCCTCCCCTCAGAGTTCAGGGAATCCTGCCAAAGGGAAGGCGAAAAGAGTCTCATACCCAGAAGAGATGGAAGACATGAAGGAATCAAGGCCATTCAGACACAGTAAGACACAGACACATGAGTTCACAGAAACTGTGAGAGTATGCACAGCTTGCACAGGTCTGCGCCAAGTGGGGCCCTAGAGATGAAAGAAGTGGACACATGCCTCCAACCCTAACCCAGAAACAATCTGCAATTGATAGTCTCCTGCAAATGGAAACTTAGTTTTCTCCAAAGGCGCCTCACTGGGAAAACAAAGCAGCCTTAAAAGCAGGCTGCACGCCCAGCAGTAGATCGCCAATAGAAAATCACTCAGCAGCATCTTTGGAAGCTGTTTGTTCTGTTTGTTCTCTCTCTCTCTCTCTCTCTCTCTCTCTCTCTCTCTCTCTTTCTCTCTCCTTCTTGTGTGTGGCTGCAGTGAGACCTGGAACTGTAACCCAAAATAAACTTTGTCTTTCCTCAATGGCTTTGGAAATAGTATTTTATTATAGCAACAGGAAAGGAAATGAATACAGTGCTAATAGTATTGTTTTCTACCTGTAGTGGAATTGTTTTTTGTTTTCATTAAAGATTTTTTTTCTATACAATACATTCTGATTATGGTTTTCAGTACCTCTGCTCTCCCAATTTCTCCCCCAATCCCCTCCCATCCAGATTCACATTTGTTCTGTCTCTTGTTAGAAAACAAACGGAAATCTAAGAAATAATATTAAAATTAAATAAGATTAATCAAAAACAAACAAATAATAATATATCAAGAACAACCAAACAAGAAAAAAAGCTGAAGGAAAAAAAAATCACAAGAAATGATGCAGAGATACAGATACAGCAGTACACCTACTCAGGGACCCATAAAAAATAGAAGCCATAATAGATGTGCAGAGGACCTGTAAGGCAGAAAAACCAACACCAAACCAATACACCCTGTCAGAACACTGTGTCTGTGAGCACAAAGTTCAGTCAAGGACACCGAGTTAGTAACACATCAACCAAATTCTGTTCGCTTATCAACTCTGCTCTCGAGCAGTTGTCTGTCTAGCTGGTTACCTCAGGCGCAGCAGCGCAGTGTCTTCAGAGCGGAGAGACTGGCCCCACTGGGAAACACAATCGCCAGAGGGGTAACTGCGTCCTAACTACCATGCTGCGGCCGGGCACATCCAAGCGTGGGTGTCTCTGAGACTGTCAATGGCCAGAGTCCCACCTTTCATTCCACCCCAGCTGCAGATGGAGAGGGTCCTCAGATAACCCACGTATCTGAGGAAACTTGAGAAGGGATATGGCTTTGGACTGTGTGGTTGTGTGTTTGGTGTTGATTTAAAAGTGACCAGCTGATTCAAGAATTCAGAAGCACTGGCCCAGCCCATTTTGCATAGTTCTCTGAACTTTAAAGCTGAGAACATCAGATAATCATCATCTTTCAAAGTCCAATGGAACTTTGAGTTAACAGGAAGAAAACAAATAGACCTGGAAATGTGTATGCGAGTGTGTAAAGAATGTTGGTGTGTGTTTGCATGTGTGTGTGTGTGCTTTCTTTTTTTTTTTTTTTTTATCGATGTCTCTATAATCCTTGCAGAATGTGAAATTGCTGGGGACTATTTTGTTACTTTTCTTATCACTATGACTGAATATCTGACACAAGTAAGTTCTTTGAAGTTCAAGGAATAATTTTGGACACAGTCCATTCGGATGGGGAAGGAATGGCGCTTGAGGCAGCTCTGTCCTTGGCGTTTTGAGCATACAGTGTAGCTAGATTATGAATGATGGTGTTCTAAAGCAGAAGGCATAGGCTGGCAGCCAACCAGGCTATAGCCACAAACATCCACTATCTGTGCAGGCCATGCTTTTCAGACCCAACATTTCCACAATTTCCCAGAAACACCATTAGCTGGGGCCAAAGATTTCTCAAACACATTTCACATCCACGCCATGACATCAGCTCAGAATGTACACGCTCCTGAGGTGAGTGCAGAACATCAGACAAAGTTTAAAAACAGACAATACATCAGATAGCAGACTTTTTTGTACAGAACTATCTTGCAGAAATCAGTGGCATCATAGTGTAGACAGAGCTGAGTTTGAGGAATTCAAATGCTAGGAAATAATGTATGATTTCTGATATGATACACTCTTCCTGTTTTACCAGGCACCAGAAAACACAGCCTTGGCTCTTTGTACATAGAGAGTTACACTGAACAAATACAATTAATGAAAGTGACTTGGGGTCTGTGGCCAGTGACTATGTGCAACGCGTAAGGGCAGGGGGAGGCGTCTGTATGCACACCAGGTGAACTCTTGCTAAATGCTATTGACATACTAAGAACTCCATCACTGCCGTGTTCACTGAATATTTACTTTTGGATTGAAAATATTTCACATGATTGATTTTCTCCCTTGTTTTTTTTCACTTACTTGCTTTTTCTAGAGAAGTTTTAGGTATAAAAAATTTGTCATAAAGTAAATTAGATGTGGCATTGTTGGAGAAAGTATAGCATTGGTGGTAGAATTTGAGATTTCAGGTGCTCAAGCTAAGACCAGTGTGGCTCACTGTTTCTTCCCCCTGCCTGTGGATCCAGATATAGAACTCTCAGCTACCTGCTTAGGACCGTGCCTGCCTGCGTGCCACCATTCTTCCCACCATGACAATGGGCTAACCCTCTGCACTGTAAGAAAGCTTCAATTCAATGTTTCATTACAAGAGTTGCCATGGTCATGGTGTCTTTTCACAGCAATAAAAACCCTAGGACAAGGTCCCTTGTCAGAAAAAGGATGGCATTATAAGCACAAAGCAGAAAGAAAAATCTGGATGAGATGGTAACAGAGATAACAACCTGACAAAAATGGTTTTATGCTTAAAGTAAGAATTTTACTGAATACTTTTATACTATAATAATGGATTTTAATCATTATTTATACACATAAAACATATTATGTGGGGAGACAGTAGGATTTGTTCATTGGCATATATACTATATAACACAGAGATTTATCATTAATAATGTAGCAGTTTTTAAACAAATTGGAGTTAGATACAAATAAAGCTAGATCCTGGTCATTAGATAATTGATTTCTTCATAGACAAGAATTCTAAAGAAAATTTAGGATCTGAGGTTGAAGTGTGTTGATCAGGGGTAAATAGGGTAGAATTGTCAGGCTCTGGGGTTTAAGAGCAAATAATTTGTGCAGTTGCTATAACTGGGATTGCATCTTCAAATATGAGGGAGTGCCAACAGAGCGCAGAAAACCACACAGGGAAAGAGCCAGCAACAAAATTCTTCGGCTTGCTGAAGTTTGTGACCTTCTATCAACATGTGCTAAAGAATCGATTTTGATTTCATAGTGAGGTTTATGATAGTCCAAGCTAAAGACTTTATGGGACCTGTAATCATGTTCCATCATAAATAAATAATTAAAAAGCTTTTCACAGTTTGAATCCTCCCTCCTCAAAGATAAGGCTGGAAGAAGGTCACCTTGCTAATAACCTCAAACACCCCAAAGCCTCTCCTATTACAGCTCACCGGGTCCATTTTTGTTTAGTCTCTGTCATAGTTAGAGATTTTCCCATTCTCCTCAGTATTTCTGTGATAGCTTTGCCAATTGCCTGTGCGTGGTTAAAGCTGCTAGCATTAATGGACATGTCACTCACATACAGAAAAGCACTACCAGATAGAGCCATTCCAAATACCGCTCTGAATCTGAGAATTTACCACATAACTTATTGGCTTTATTTCTTCAGAGATGTGAGATGGGGATGAAGGCGGAGCTGGTGCTGCTCCCTGGAGATCAATTTTTCTAAGCTAGCTGCTCAGCTCAGTGGATGTGATTATCTCTCCTGTCACACAGAACAAACGGCTGCCGGGTAAGAAAGATGTTCTAGTGCTGCCAGAGAACTTCAGATAAATAAATGGCAGACACTCATCCTTGCCAATGGGGAAATGTTTCAGTCCGCTCACTTCAACGGACCAGACATCAAATTATAGAATTGCTTCAAACTGTTATTTCACTAAAGATTTCTTAGATTTATCTGCTTTGGCTTTTCCAAGTATGTAGAAAGGCCTTGAAGAGGGCTATTGTATTTTTGTTTGTTTATTTAATGAACCACAAAATAAAACCAGGCTTAAAGTTGCATGAAAATATTTTAATATTAAAAATTTCTGACTAAATAATAATTATTTTTTTATCAGACACACTGCAAAATTGCAGATACAAGGCAAAGTTCAGCATTATTTTTTTTTCTATTTCATATATCACAATATTCTATAGGCTAACTAGTGAATCAGGAAAGAGGCTTAAATACATTTGAAAAGACTTCATTCATGGAGATATGATCAATGGAATAAAGGAATCCAGATCTATCAGACTAGCAAGAATATGTTTTTCAAAATTCTTTACTTTAGATAACATCAGAGAAGTCTGGGTATTTTGTTGTGGTGGTTGCTGGTTTGTTTGTTTGATGCCTTTAAACTCAGAAGCATCAGAGAAAGAACACTTTTCTGTAAGCCAAGAGGATCTTTAAATAGAACACATTATTTTCCTTTGTGATCTACTTTGTTCACTAGAAAGTTGTTAGTTGAGCAGCCTCCTGGGAGATCAACACAACATGGATTTTATTTTCAAATTCAAAACATATGCATGTTTCACACATGTATAAAAATTCAAAAACACCGAGAGCAGAATAATATTTTGAAAGGCTCTTTTTAACTTTCAGTCCATTTGTTGCAAAAAATAATAAAAAAAAAATTCACCATGATTACGATGTGTGACACCACAGGAACATAAATTTGTCTTCCTTCAGAAGGGCAGAGGGTGGCCAGTCTGCGTCCTGTTACCGCACAGGTGCACTCAGTGACAATTCGTGGTGAGGAAGAAAATTTAAGGAGAAGTGTATTTTAAATCTCTGTTTAACAACGTAAATTATTAAAGACCATGCTGGCCCAGGAATGCATCTCTCTCTTTTTTTTTCCTTTTGTGGCAATTAGCTGTTTTCCCACTGTAAATGTTCTGCACAATATCACCAGCATCCATGGACTTCTGCCCTGCTGTCTCAGGCTCTCAGGAGTTTTGAGAGTGGCTATTTTTAGTCATGGGACAGTTGCATTATGACAGACAAAATGAAGTAACACTGAGCCTAATTTGTTTTGACTTGGAAAAAACATATTTTCAGTGTTCATAACACTTAATTCTCCCCTGTCCTAAAGTCTGTTTTACTTTCATTATTGATTCTTCATGAATGAAAGAACAAGGATCAGAGGTAGTCCAGGGAACACGAGCTCACTCCTTTGGCTGTTCTATGTGAACGAGGTAAAGTGGCTTTTCCCCTCTTCTTCAACCTGTCTGTAAGGTTGGGGAGATGCACAAAATCTGATTATTAAGATAGTTTTAAACTCTAAGTCTATGCTGCTCTGATTACTAATACCTCAACTACTTCACTGGCTCAATTAACACTCAGTTACAGCCTATATGGCTATGAGCACTGTCTTTAGTTTTCTTTTCTTTTTTTTTTTAATTTTTATTTTTTTTCTTATTAGTTACATTTTATTAACTCTGTATCCCAGCTGTATCCCTCCCAATCCCACCCTCCCTCCCTCCTCTCCACCCTGCCCCTTTCCAAGTCCACTGATAGGGAGGACCTCCTCCCCATTCATCTGACCCTGTTTTATCAGGTCTGCAAAGTCCTCCTCTGTGGCCTAACAGGACTGCTCCTCCCTTGGGGGGTGGGGAGGTCAAAGAGCCAGTCACTGAGTTCCTGTTAGAAATAGTCCATTTCATTTAGATTTTCAAATTTTGTGGCATATAGACTTTTGAAGTAAGTCCTAATGATTGTTTGGATTTCCTCAGTGTCTGTAGTTATGTCCCCCTTTTCATTTCTGATTTTGTTGATTTGGGTGGTGTCTCTCTGCCTTTTAGTTAGCTTGGCTAAGGGTTTGTCTATCTTGTTGATTTTCTCAAAGAACCAGCTCTTGGTTTCATTGATTCTTTGAATTGTTTTATTTGTTTCTAATTGATTGATTTCAGCCCTGAGTTTGATTATTTCCAGCCGTCTACTCCTTTTTGGTGTGTCTGCTTCTTCTTTTTCTAGGGTTTTTAAGTGGGCCATTAAGTTGCTTGAATGAGCTGTCTCGAATTTCTTCTTGAAGGCACTTAGTGCTATGAACTTTCCTCTTAGCACTGCTTTCATTGTGTCCCACAAGTTAGGGTATGTTGTGTCTTCATTTTCATTGAGTTCTAGAAAGGCTTTAATTTCTTTCTTTATTTCTTCCCTGACCCAGCTGTCATTTAGTAACAAGTTGTTCAGTTTCCATGAGTGTGTAGGCTTTTTGCTATTTCTGTTGTTGTTGAAGTCCAGCTTTATTCCATGGTGATCAGACAGGATACAAGGGATTATTTCAGTCTTCTTGTATCTGTTGAGGCTTGCTTTGTGACCAACTATATGGTCTATTTTGGAGAAGGTTCCATGAGGTGCTGAGAAGAAGGTAAATTCTTTTGTGTTTGGGTGTAAAGTTCTGTAGATGTCTGTGAGGTCCATTTGATTCATGACCTCTGTCAGAGATATTGTTTCTTTGTTTAATTTCTGTTTTGTTGACCTGTCCTTTGTTGAGAGTGGGGTGTTGAAGTCTCCCACTATTAATGTGTGGGGATCTATATGTGGTTTAAATTTTATCAATGTTTCTTTTACAAATGTGGGTGCTCTTGTATTTGGGGCATAGATGTTCAGGATTGTGATGTCTTCCTGGTGGAATTTTCCCTTGATGAGTATGAAGTGTCCTTCCTCATCTCTTTTTATTATTTTTGGTTGAAAGTCTATTTTATCAGATATTAGAATGGCTACTCCTGCTTGTTTCTTGGGTCCATTTGCTTGGAAAGTCATCTTCCAACCTTTTACCCTCAGGTAATGTCTATCTTTGTGTCTTAGGTGTGTTTCTTGTATGCAACAGATTGCTGGGTTTTGTTTACGTATCCATTCTGTTAATCTGTGTCTTTTTACTGGAGAGTTGAGTCCATTGATGTTGAGAGAGATTAATGACCAGTGGCTGTTAGATCCTTTGATTTTGATGTTGGCTGTGTTCATAAGTTTGTGTGCTTGGTTGCTTTTTGTTTTGCTGTAGTAAGGTTAATTATTTCCTGTGTTTTCTTGACAGAAGCTAATTTTCTTGGGTTGTATTTTCCCTTCCAGTGTCTTCTGTAATGCTGGATTTGTGTGTAGGTATTGTTGAAATTTGTTTTTGTCATTGAATATCTTGTTTTCTCCGTCTATGAGGACTGAGAGTTTTGCAGGGTATAGTAGCCTGGGTTGACATCTGTGTTCTCTTAGGGTCTGCATGATATCTGTCCAGGCCCTTCTGGCTTTCATAGTTTCTGTTGAAAAGAAATGGACAATTTTCTTGATCGATTTGACTCACCAAAGCTGAATCAGGACCAGGTAAATCAACTAAATAGTCCTATATCCCCCAAAGAAATAGAAGCAGTCATCAAAAGTCTCCCATCCAAAAAAAGCCCAGGACCAGATGGCTTCAGTGCAGAATTCTACCAGACCTTCAAAGAAGAGCTAACTCCAATTCTCTTCAAACTATTCCACAAAATAGAAACAGAAGGAACATTACCAAACTCATTCTATGAAGCCACAATCACCTTGGTACCTAAACCTCACAAAGACTCAACAAAGAAAGAGAATTTCAGGCCAATCTCCCTTATGAACATTGATGCAAAAATACTTAACAAAATACTTGCAAACCGGATCCAAGAACACATCAAAGATATTATCCACTATGACCAAGTAGGCTTCATCCCAGGTATGCAGGGGTGGTTCAATATACGGAAATCCATCAATGTGATCCACCATATTAACAAACTGAAAGAAAAAAACCACATGATAATCTCCCTAGATGCTGAAAAAGCATTTGACAAAATCCAACATCCATTCATGTTTAAAGTACTGGAGAGATCAGGGATACAAGGCACATATCTAAACATAGTAAAGGCGATATACAGCAAGCCTATAGCCAACATCAAACTAAACGGAGAGAAACTTAAAGCAATCCCACTGAAATCAGGGACAAGACAAGGCTGCCCACTGTCTCCATATCTCTTCAACATAGTGCTGGAAGTCCTTGCTAGAGCAATAAGACAGTCGAAGGAGATCAAGGGGATACAGATGGGAAAGGAAGAAGTCAAATTATCACTATTTGCAGATGATATGATAGTATATATGAGTGACCCCAAAAACTCTACCAGGGAACTCCTACAGCTGATAAACACCTTCAGCAAAGTGGCCGGATATAAAATTAACTCAAAAAAATCAGTAGCACTCCTGTATACAAAAGACAAAAGGGCTGAGAAAGAAATTAGAGAAACAACACCATTCACAATAGCCACAAATGACATAAAGTACCTTGGCGTAACCCTAACCAAGCAAGTCAAAGACTTGTATGAAAAAAATTTCAAGTCTCTGAAGAAAGAATTAGAGGAAGATATGAGAAGATGGAAAGATCTCCCATGCTCATGGCTTGGCAGGATTAACATAGTAAAAAATGGCCATCTTACCAAAAGCAATCTACAGATTTAATGCAATTCCCATCAAATTGCCAACACAATTCTTTACAGACCTGGAAAGAAAAATTCTCAACTTTGTATGGAATAACAAGAAACCGAGAATTGCTAAAACAATCCTCTACAATAAAAGATCTTCTGGAGGTATCTCCATCCCTGATCTCAAGCTGTACTATAGAGCAACTGTTATAAAAACTGCATGGTACTGGCATAGAAACAGAATGGTGGATCAATGGAATCGAACAGAAGACCCAGAAATAAACCCACACACTTACGGACACCTGATTTTTGACAAAGATGCCAAAACCATACAATGGAAAAATGATAGCATCTTCAACAAATGGTGCTGGTCCAACTGGATGTCTACATGTAGAAAAATGAAAATAGATCCATACTTATCACCCTGCACAAAACTGAAGTCCAAGTGGATCAAAGACCTCAACATAAAACCAGACACATTAAATCGGCTAGAAAAAAAAGTGGGGAATACCCTAGAACTCATTGGTACAGGAGAAAACTTCCTGAACAGAACACCAACAGCACAGGCTCTAAGAGCAACAATCAATAAATGGGACCTCATGAAATTGAAAAGCTTCTGTAAAGCAAAGGACACCGTCATCAAAACAAAGCGACTGCCTACAGATTGGGAAAGAATCATCACCAACCCTCTATCTGACAGAGGACTCATATCCAATATATATAAAGAACTAAACAAGCTGAAAAGCAACAAACCAAGTAATCCACTTAAAAAATGGGGAACAGAGCTAAAGAGAGAATTCTCTGCAGAGGAATATCGAATGGCAGAGAAGCACTTAAAGAAATGCTCAACCTCATTAGCCATTAGGGAAATGCAAATCAAAACAACCCTGAGATTTCACCTTACACCCATCAGAATGGCCAAGATGAAAATCTCAAGGGACAACACATGCTGGAGAGGTTGTGGAGAAAGGGGAACGCTTCTCCACTGCTGGTGGGAATGTAAACTGGTACAACCACTCTGGAAATCAATCTGGCGCTTTCTCAGACAACTAGGAATAGCGCTTCCTCAAGATCCAGCCATACCACTCCTAGGCATATACCCAAAAGAGGCGCAAGTACACAACAAGGACATTTGTTCAACCATGTTTGTAGCAGCTTTATTTGTAATAGCCAGAAGCTGGAAACAACCCAGATGCCCCTCAACTGAAGAATGGATGCAGAAACTGTGGTACATCTATACAATGGAGTATTACTCAGCAATGAAAAATAAGGAAATCATGAAATTTGCAGGTAAATGGTGGGACCTGGAAAGGATCATCCTGAGTGAGTTGACCCAGAAGCAAAAAGACACTCACGGTATATACTCACTCATATAAACATACAATATAGAATAAACCCACTAAAAGCTGTACATCTAAACAAACTAAGCAAAAGAGAGGACCCTAACTAAAATGTTCAATCCCCATCCTGAAAGGCAAAGAGGATGTACATCAGAAGAAAACGAAAATAGGAAACAACCTTGGAACCCGCTACAGAGGGCCTCTGAAAGCCAGAAGAAAACAGGAAACCACCTTGAAACCTGCCACAGAGGGCCTCTGAAAGCTTCTGCAGTATAGACTGTCAAAGCAGATGCTGAGCCTGATGGCCAACTGATGGGCAGAGTGAATGGAATTTTATGTAAGAAGTGGGAAATAGAAGAGCTGGAGGGAACGGGAACTCCACAAGCAGAGCAACAGAACAAGATAATTTGAACACAGGGAACTTCCCAGAGACTCCTACTCCAACCAAGGACTATTTGTGGAGATGACCTGGAACCCCTGCACAGGTGTAGCCCATGGCAGTTCAGTGTCCAAGTGGGTTACATAGTAATGGGAAGAGGGACTGCCTCTGACATAATCTGATTGGCCTGCTCTTTGATCACTTCCCCCTGGGGGGGAGCAGCCTTACCAGGCCACAGTAGAGGACAATGCAGCCACTTTTGATGAGAACTGATAGACTAAGATCAGAAAGAAGGAGAGGAGGACCTCCCCTATCAGTGGACTTGGGGAGTGGCATGCATGCAGAAAGGGGAGGGAGGGTGGGATTGGCAGGGGAGGAGGGAGGGGCTTATGGGGGGATACAAAATGAATAAAGTGTAATTAATAAAAAATAAATAAAAGATTTAAAAAAAAAAAAAGAAAAGAAATAGTCCTTGGGTTTTCTTTTCTTTTCTTTTTCCTGTTGCTGTAATTAAATACTCTATTCAAACCAAATTAGGACAGAAAAGATTTATTTTGGGTTACAGTTCCAGGTCTCATTGCATCCACATACAAGACGCAGAGAGAGAGAGAGAGAAAGAAAGAAAGAAAGAAAGAAAGAAAGAAAGAAAGAAAGAAAGA